>NW_027017988.1:0-151000 GCF_032854445.1 Liolophura sinensis
TGGCGTGCTGACCCCCTCGATAACTGAGGCCCTCCTCAAACAAAAATTAAATAAGTAAGTAAATGTAAAACGTTGTGAGGGCCGATAGAAAATCATGTGTTTCTCTAACTGATTTCACTCCAATTTATTCTTTCATCAGCGTGTTGACAGAGTCAGTGGAATTCGGATGTTTAAATGGTTTCAAGCAACAAAGTATCATTACTTCAAGATATTAATATAACCTGAAGTCAGACAGCTTCTAAACCTGGATCACCGTGTTTTCCTGAATCGTTGATTAAATCAATTAACACCATACTGGAATCTCTGTTGCACCGTAAACACCATCCTGAATCTCTGCTGCACAGTAAATACCATCCTGAAACTCTGCTACACAGTAAGCACCATCCTGAATCTCTGCTGCACAGTAAACACCGTCAGGAATTTTACACTGACTGCGATCAGATAGCATTTTTCTGTATAGACATGTATGTCGCTGTGCAACTGAGTGAGTGAGTGAGTGCTTGGGGTTTAACGTCGTACTCAACAATTTTTCAGTCATATGACGACGAAGGAATCATTAGGGTGCATGCACGTGTAATGTGCCTCCTTGTTGCAGGACGGATTTTCACCGCTCTTTTATTTAGTGCTGCATCACTGAGACGACTTACCAGAAGGCAAGTAAGCCGCCCCGCCCGAGCCATTATACTGAAACGGGTCAACCAGTCGTTGCACTATCCCCTTCATGCTGAACGCCAAACGAGGAAGTTACAACTTCCTCTTTAAAGTCTTAGGTGTGACTCGACCCAAGGATTGATCCTGGATCTACCGGTCCCGAAGCGGACGCTCTACCAACTGTGCTATCCGGGCCGGTCTGTGCAACTGACGATCAGATAACATTTATCTGTAAAGACATGTATGTCTCTGCGCCATTTACTGTACCTATGTCTTTCACTTCAGGCAAACCTTAGTCCTCCCATACATAACCCCACCTGACAAGGCTCCTACTCAGGCTATTTTATTTCCTAGTTGAAAGGAAGGCTTTAAGCATACATGTTTGTACATATAATATTAGTGGTGCGAGTTTTCAGTAATCCACAATTAACATATAACAGACCTTCAAAACCCTCACAGAATCCAAACGAAGTCCACCGTAAGCACTCTGGAAAAAACATATTAGGAGCTCAAGTACGTCTATATCGCATTTTTTATTTCATTTCTAACATGATGAGATCACAGAGCTGTTACATTTATCTGTCAAAACCGTTAGTTTAATAAGGTACATATTTGTCCTGAAAGAAAGAGACAAAGTTATTGATCTCATTAACGCACGTGTACCTGCCGACGAGCATCAGTTACCATTACTATTACAATGATTACAATGTTCATCTTGTAACTCACCATGCTGTTATTATGATTACAATGTTCATCTTGTAACTGAACATGCCAATATAATGATAACAATGTTCATTTTGCAACTGAACATGCTTTTATACTGATTACAATGTTCATCTTGTAACTACATATGCTAAAATAATGATAACAATGTTCATCTTGTAATGAAATATGCTAATATAATGATTGCAATATTCATTTTGTAACTGAGCATGCTATTATATTGATTACAATGATGATTTTGTAACAGTTGACGCTATTATAATGATTACAATGTTCACCTTGTAACTGAGCATGCTAATTATAATGATTTAAATGTTCACCTTGTCACTGAACGTGCTATTATAATAATTTTAATGTTCATTTTGTAACTGAACACGGTATTAGGTTATTATAATGTTCATCTTGTAACTGAGTATGCTTTTATAATGATTGCAATGTTCATCTTGTAACTGAGCATGTTTTTATAATGATTACAATGTTCACCTTGTAACTGAACATGCTTTTATAATGATTACAATGTTCATCTTGTAATTGAACGTGCTAATATAATGAATACAATGTTTTTTTTTGTAACTGATGATGTTATTATAATGATTACAATATTCATCTTGTAAGTTAATATGCTAATGTAATGATAACAATGTCCATTTTGCAACTGACAATGCTTTTATACTGATTACAATGTTCACCTTGTCACTGATGATGTTTTTATAATGATTACAATGTTCATCTTGTAACTACATATGCTATAATACTGATTACAATGTTCATCTTGTAATGAAATATGCTAATATAGTAACTGCAATATTAATTTTGTAACTGAGCATGCTATTATATTGATTACAATGATGATTTTGTACCGTTGACGCTATTATAATGATTACAATATTAATTTTGTAAACTGAGCATGCTATTATTACTGATTACAATGTTCATCTTGTAACTGAAACATGCTATTATAATGATTACAATGTTCATGGTGTAACTGAACATGCTATTATACTGATAACAATGTTCATCTTGTAACTGGGCATACTAGTATAATGATTACAATGTTCATTTTGTAACTGAGCATGCTATTATACTGATTACAATTTTTATCTTTTAATTGAGCATGCTATTATAATAATTACATTGCTCATCTTGTAATTTGAGCAAGCTATTATAATTATTACAATGTTCATCTTGTAATTGAGCATACTAGTATAATGATTACAATGTTAATTTTGTAACTGAGCATGCTATTTTACTGATTACAATGTTCATCTTGTAATTTAGCATGCTATTATAATGATTACAATGTTCATGTTGTAACTGAACATGCTATTATACTGATAACAATGTTCATCTTGTACTGAACATAACAATTACAATAATTACAATGTTGATTTGTAACTGAATATGCTATTATAATTGATTACAATGTTCATCTTGTAACTGAACATCCTAATATAATGATTACAATGTTCATCTGGTAACTGAGTGAAGTGCTTGGGTTTTAACGTCGTTCTCTCTGGTAACTGAACATGTTATTATAATGATTACAATGTTCATCTTGTAACTGAGCATACTAGTATAATGATTACATTGTTAATTTTGTAACTGAGCATGCTATTATACTGATTACAATGTTCATCTTGTAATTGAGCAGCTATTATAATGAATACAATGTTTGTGTTGTTACTGAACATGCTTTTATACTGATAACAATGTTCATCTTGTAACTAAGCATGATATTAATAATTACAATGTTCATTAGTAAGTGAACATGCTATTATAATAATTACAATGTTCATCTTGTAACTGAACGTCCTAATATGATGATTACAATGATCCATCTTGTAAGTAAACATGTTAATATAATGATTACAATGTTCACCTTGTAAATGAACATGCCATTACAATAACTAAAATATTTATCTTGTAACTGACATGCTATTATATCAATTACAATCCTCACGTTTCAACTAAACGTGCTAATATAATGATTACAATGTTTATCTTGTAACTGGAAGATGCTATTATAAAAATTACAATTGGTGTCTTGTAACTGAACATGCTATTATAGTACTTACAAAAATCACCTTGTAACTGAACATGCTATTATAATGATTACAATGTTCACCATGTCACTGAAAGTGATATTATAATAGTTTTAATGTTCATTTTGTAACTGAACACGGTATTAGGTTATTGCAATGTTCATCCTTGTAACCGAATATGCTATTATAATGATTACAATGTTCATCTTGTAACTGAGCATGCTATTACAATGATTACAATGTTCATCTTGTAACTGACCATGCTGTTATTATGATTACAATGTTTATCTTGTAACTGAACAGGCTAATATAATGATTACAATGTTCATTTTGCAACTGAACATGCTTTTTTACTGATTACAAAGTTCATCTTGTAACTACATATGCTATAATAATGATTACAATGTTCATCTTGTAATGAAATATGCTAATATAATGATTGCAATATTCATTGTGTAACTGAGCATGATATTATATTAATTACAATAATGATTTTTCAACCGTTGACGCTATTATAATGATTACAATGTTCACCTTGTAACTGAGCATGCTATTATAAAAATTTTAATGTTCATTTTGTAACTGAACAACGGTATTAGGATGTTATAATGTTCATCTTGTAACTGAATATGCTATTATAATGATTGCAATGTTCATCTTGGCACTGAACATTCTATTATAATGATTTCAATGTTCATTTTGTAACTGAACACGCTATTAAATTATTACAATGTTCATCCTGTTACTGAACATGCTATTATAATGATTACAATGTTTTTATAATGATTACAATGTTCATCTTGTAATTGAACATGCAATTATATGAATTACAATCTTCACTTTGTAACTGAACATGCTATTACAAGATTACAATGTTCATCTTGTAACTGAACATGCTATTATGTCCGATTACAATATTCATCTTGCAACTGAGCATGATATTATTAATGATTACAATGATCATCTTGTAATTGAACGTGCTAATATAATGAATACAATGTTCATTATGTAACTGATGATGTTATTATAATGATTACAATATTCATCTTCTGACTGAATATGCCTAATGTAATGATTACAATGTCCATTTTGCAACTGAGCATGCTTTTATACTGATTACAATGTCCACCTTGTAACTGAACATGCTATTATAATGATTACAATGTTCATCTTGTAATTGAACGTGCTAATATAATGAATACAATGTTCCATTTGTAACTGATGATGTTATTATAATGATTAAAATATTCATCTTGTAACTGAATATGCTAATGTAATGATTATAATGTCCATTTTACAACTGAGCATGCTTTTATACTGATTACAATGTCCACCTTGTAACTGAACATGCTATTATAATGAATTCAATGTTTATCTTGTAACTGAGCATGTTTTTATATGATTACAATGTTCACCTTGCAACTGATGATGTTTTTATAATGATTACAATGTTCATCTTGTAACTGAACATGTAATTATAAGGATAACAATGTTCACTTTGTAACTGGGACATGCTATTACAATGATTACAATGTTCATCTTGTAACTAAACATGCTATTATGTCGATTACAATCTTCATCTTGCAACTGAGCTCGATATTATAATGATTACAATGTTCATCTTGTAATTGAACGTGCTAATATAATGAATACAATGTTCATTTGTAACTGATGATGTTATTATAATGATTACAATGTTCATCTTGTAATTGAACGTGCTAATATAATGAATACAATGTTCATTTTGTAACTGATGATGTTATTTTAATGATTACAATATTCATCTTGTAACTGAATATTCTAATGTAATGATTACAATGTCTATTTTTGCAACTGAGCATGCTTTTATACTGATTACAATGTTCACTTTGTAACTGATGATGTTTTTATAATGATTACAATGTTCATCTTGTAACTACATATGCTATAATAATGATTACATTGTTCATTTTTAATTAAAATATGGTAATATAATGGTTGCAATATTCATTTTGTAACTGAGCATGCTATTATATTGATTACAATGATGATTTTGTAACCGTTGACGCTATTATAATGATTACAATGTTTACTTTGTAACTGAACATGCTATTACAATGTTTACAATGTGCATCTTGTAACTGAACATGCTATTATGTCGATTACAATCTTCATCTTGTAACTGAAAATGATATTATAAATGATAACAATGTTTATCTTGCAACTGAGCATGCTATTATAATGATTACAATGTTCACTTCGTAAACTGAACATGCTAATTTAACTATTACAATGTTCATCTTGTAACTGGGCATTATTTTATAATGATTACAATGTTCACCTTGTAACTGAGCAGGCTATTGTAATGATCACAATGTTCACCTTGTAACTGAGCACATTATTATAATGATTACAATGTTCATCTTGTAACTATATATGCTATTGTAATGATTACAATGTCCATTTTGCAACTGAGCATGCTTGTATACTGATTACAATGTTCACCTTGCAACTGATGATGTTTTTATAATGATTACAATGTTCATCTTGTAACTGAACATGCAATTATAAGGATTACAATGTTCACTTTGTAAACTGAACATGCTATTACAATGATTGCAATGTTTACTTCGTAACTGAACATGCTATTATAACTATTACAATGTTCATCTTGTAACTGGGCATGTTTTTATAATGATTACAATGTTTATCTTGTAACTGAGCACGCTATTGTAATGATTACAATGTTCACCTTGTAACTGAGCACATTATTATAATGATTACAATGTTCATCTTGTAATTGAACGTGCTAATATAATGAATACAATGTTCATTTTGTAACTGATGATGTTATTTTAATGATTACAATATTCATCTTGTAACTGAATATGCTAATGTAATGATTACAATGTCCATTTTGCAACTGAGCATGCTTTTATACTGATTACAATGTCCACCTTGTAACTGAACATGCTATTATAATGATTACAATGTTCATCTTGTAACTGAGCATGCTTTTATACTGATTACAATGTTCACCTTTTAACTGAACATGCTATTTTAATGATGACAATGTTCATTTTGTAACTAAACATGCTATTATGTCGATTACAATCTTCATCTTGTAACTGAAAATGATATTATAATGATTACAATGTTTATCTTGCAACTGAGCATGCTATTATAATGATTACAATGTTCACTTCGTAACTGAACATGCTATTATAACTATTACAATGTTCATCTTGTAATTGGACATGTTTTTATAATGATTACAATGTTCACCTTGTAACTGAACATGCTATTATAATGATTACAATGTTCATCTTGTAACTGAACATGATATTATGATTACAATTTTCATCTTGTAACTGAGCTTTCTATTATAATGATTACAATGTTTACCTTGTAACTGAGCGTGCTCATATAATGATTACAATGTTCACCTTGTAACTGAGCATGCTAATATAATGATTACAATGTTTATCTTGTAACTGAGCATGCTATTATAAAACACGAGTCTCTTTAACTGGATTTAGTCTATTTCAGCTGAAGGGAAAAATTAAAGATTTAGTCTGGATAATGTGTGGGGATAAGATGAGCATTTTAGCGTGTATTAGGTCCAAACTGCATCTTTGTACCGTTGATCGTTGAGAAGAAATAGAAGGCATTTCTCAATATTGGCACTTAAAAGATGGTGCCAGCTAGGAAATCAGCTCTAACCCCAGTGTTCCATGTGGGATTACAGATTTTCTTTCATACTTGCATTACAATGTGACGTCAAACCCAATCATCCAGTCATTCGGTGATTACTGTTACACAACAATTGAATCAAACCTTTCAGGTGTCATTTCAAGAGATCTAAAACGCTATCTAGTTAGCAACAAAGGCTTCAAAGGCTTAATTTGTGCTCTTGTGTACACAGTGCTTATTAGTACACGGACCCTGTCTGTGGAATTTTGTGTATATGTCGTCATACACTCAGTTATACTGTGGACTTTCCCTCTTGTAAACATTGCCTCTGTGCATTTTTCAGCATTGTGTAAGTACTTTAGTATTTGTATAGATATTGCTATCATTTCTTGTTAAACTTAAGTATTTTAGCTCTTGTAAAAGTCTTTTTATCTGTTCCTGTTAAATGTAATAAATTGTTAAAAAAAAAATCTGCTGGTTTTGGTTACTTTTTTGTGCGGCTAAACTGTCGTGTATTTCGAACAAGCCATCTCTTTATAATACAGATAGTTTTGGGTCGTAACATTATTTATTTATTTATTTGGTGTACTGGGGGAAACCCACGACTACCCGCAGGTTGCCAGAAGACCTCCTCATGGACGGCAAAAAGAGGAAGCCAGCCTGAGCTGGACTTGAACTCACAGCGACCGCATCGGTTGGAAGCCCATTGCAGGGCGATGGCGTGCTGACCCCCTCGATAACTGAGGCCCTCCTCAAACAAAAATTAAATAAGTAAGTAAAATGTAAAACGTTGTGAGGCCGATAGAAAATCATGTGTTTCTCTAACTGATTTCACTCCAATTTATTCTTTCATCCAGCGTGTTGACAGAGTCAGTGGAATTCGGATGTTTAAATGGTTTCAAGCAACAAAGTATCATTACTTCAAGATATTAATATAACCTGAAGTCAGACAGCTTCTAAACCTGGATCACCGTGTTTTCCTGAATCGTTGATTAAATCAATTAACACCATACTGAATCTCTGTTGCACCGTAAACACCATCCTGAATCTCTGCTGCACAGTAAATACCATCCTGAAACTCTGCTACACAGTAAGCACCATCCTGAATCTCTGCTGCACAGTAAACACCGTCAGGAATTTTACACTGACTGCGATCAGATAGCATTTTTCTGTATAGACATGTATGTCGCTGTGCAACTGAGTGAGTGAGTGAGTGCTTGGGGTTTAACGTCGTAGGGGAGACTGGGGTGCACTGGGACGGTTTGCACATTTTGACTAAAATATTTGTTATAACTAACAGTATGAAAAAGAAGGATTGATTAATTTCTTGCTACTAACTAACACTTCAAAATAAAACACAATTGTATATATCTGCTTTATTGGTTTTCCACATTGGTAGACTTTTTTATTTGTAAAAAATTGTCCCACTGCGCCCCATGCTCGGGGTGCTTTGGGACAGGCCATGGGGTACACTGAGACATACAATCAGTCAAGCATTAACCAATGCTAAATCACAAGGTAGAATTATCCACACCATATGTATGCGCTTTTTATTGAACTCCAGAACAAGGAGGAGTTTAAACAGATATCAAAATATCTAACCATACAACATAAATGTTTGATCATTTCCTGCATTGTCTCCATGCAGTATGTAATATTACATCATTAACCAATGGGATGATTACAAAATGGTAACAGTCAGAGAGAAAATTAACACAATATAATGTCAGTGTTGATCGAATTATTATAACACTCGATGAAACTTAACTCCAACAACAAACTCAAACATTTGGTGCCAGAAAACGATTATAATTCTGCTATCAAGACAATTTAATACAACCTGTAGAAGTCGCTAAATTCATAGTCAAAGACATATTGCTGCGATGTTCTTTTTGTACCCCCTACAAGATTTGGAAACGGCAACTTTCTTACTATGTCATCGACATCTACCACTGCGATATCCTCTTTATCAGGATAACAAAATACAGGTTGAGATTTGCTTAACATTCTGGACAAGAATTTGATCTCAACAGTATCATCTACGTCAGGATCTGTCAGGACAATGCCTACATAATGCCTACAAACTTTCTTTGTGCCCAGCTTGACTAGGACATAATCTTTGGCTTTGATGTTAATCTCATGATTTGAGCTATCGGACTGGTCGGAATCTTCAACGAGATCACTGGTATCAGCCTCTAATTCACTTTCGCTACTCTCAGGTTTATCCTTTTGTTTGGTCCCTCTCTGACGCCTCTTGCCCCTCTCTGTCGCATCTCTTTCTCTTTCATTTTTCTCGGGCGTGTCTGTGAGTATTGATGTTCGACACCTTTTTCGATTAGCCTGGATCGGTTTTCGAGGCCCTGCTTTGGAGAACGGTCTGATCTGCTCCGGTGAAAAATGCTGTGTTCCACCCCGATCTCCACTAGTTCCAGCCACTGGTTCAGGTGTCGCTGGATTTGGATGGACTTGCTCTGGTCTTTCTAATGTAGGTCCAACTGCGGTCTCTCCGTGGTTTGTTTCTTGTCCATCATCTGTCAAAAAGTAGATAGCAAAACACAGAAGAGATTTAAATGCAGCCGTATTATAATTTTTGTGTAGCACTATATGGATGGATACCTAAATTATCAGAGAAGATATATCTAATCGAAACATTATGATTAAGTTACCTGTTCTGCTTCTGGTCTGTTTGTGACAAATGATGACATGAAGTCATCGTCACTGAACACATTGCTATCAAAAGGGTAGATGCCTGTAGATTTGAAGCCTGAGATAATATTAGCTGGACAAAACGCTCTCGGAAATGCTTCCCCAAGGAGACCAGCTACATCATAAATTGTCATTGGCTTGTCAGGATTAGACAACATCCAGGAGTTGCATGCAGCATTGTAATACTTCTTCAGTGGCCCGTACACTGTTCGGTCTAATGGCTGCAACTTGTGACTGCAGTGGGGCGGAAATGTTAGTAAAGTTATTCCATTTGCCTTGGCTTTGTCGATGCTTTCGATTGAAATATGGCTTTCATGGTTATCCATGATGAGCAGCACAGGGTTCTCATTGGAGCACTTTGTGTGTGTGATGAAATGATCCATCCATTTGAGGAAGTTGGCTGCTGTCATCCAACCCGTTTTATGAGCCACACCTGCTGTACCAGGTGGGGCATTCAGTAGCATATGATCTTTAAAGTTGACTCTTGGGAATACCAAGAATGGAGGGACAGAATTTCCCTGTGCATTCATTGCGCCTACCATGGTGACAAGTATGCCTCGTTCTGCAGATGCGATTTGTCCAACCTGTTTTAACTTCTTATCTGCCACAATGTTCGGTGGTTTGTGAACGGTCAACAGACCTGTCTCATCACAGTTATATATCGACATTGGCTGGAAATGGTGTCGTTCCATCACTTTCTCAAGATTTGCAAAAAAATCCCCAACATTTTTTCTATTGAAACTGGTAGCTCTGCTGAGGCTTGTTGCTTCGGGCTTGCGTACAGATAATTGTTGGTGGCGAGCCATAAACCCATAAAACCAGTCGTCACCTGTGAACAGAACAATGAGAAAATACATAAATGGTAGCTGGCGTTTTGAAGTGATTGTAGGCCTATGCACAGCCGTACTATGTAATAACAGATGTAATTATATTTCTGGTCACGAATGCAGTCACAGTGTAGTATGTGTCTAAATGTACTGGTTTACAATCTGAAACTCCTGTCATATGTGTGGAATACTCAGCCCCAGAGGACAGAAATCAACCACAAGAAACTATTTTGGCGTACCTGCTCTTTCATTTCTATTCCAGGAGTCGGGGTATGGCTTGTTGTTCTTCTTTGCATATTGGTAAGCCAGCTGTTTAGTTGATGTGATGGTAAGCCCATGACAGTGTTTGGCTGCAGTCAGCAAATACTGTTCCAGTGCCATCTCTTCTTGTACGTCAAACACACGTGCATTGTCCCACTTCGGCGTCTTTCGAATATTTTCTAGACCAAACCTCTTGGCCTTATCCACATATCTTTGGAGTGTCGATTTTGGTATGCCCAAGTCATTGGCTGTTTCTCTGATTGATTGGCCATTTTCAACCAGTGTGATCGCCTTTTCCATCAAAGACGCATCACTGTTTCCATATTTCTCACGTTTTCTTTTCCTATTGCGCGGCATTCTGAAAAATGAAGGACAAGTACAACAGTTACATAATTATTTTGGTAAACGGGGTGCAGTGGGACATGTCCCACACTACCCCATAAAAAATGTCCCAGTGCACCCCAAGTTCACAAATTTGACAAAAGTTCCATTCAGCCATCTTTGGTCAGTCATTTTGAAAACTTGGCTGTAGCATAATCCACTTTAATCCATTGATATCCGATTGCATCCAGAAAACCTAACCTTACACTATCACAGCACAGTACAGAAAAAAAATAATGCAATAGTAAAAAATTACTTACCTACCTCAGAATCACTATTTTTGCCAATATTTTGCAGAAGATAATTGAATGGGAGTGGTTGTTACAATAGCTGCTGGGATATGGTGGAACTCTTGTATAGATGATGTCATCACATCTGTACTTCTAAAAATAAACACGGAAAACCCCTTGACCCACTGTACCCCATGTCCCACTGGTCCCCAGTCTCCCCTACTCAACAATTTTTCAGTCATATGACGACGAAGGAATCATTAGGGTGCATGCACGTGTAATGTGCCTCCTTGTTGCAGGACGGATTTTCACCGCTCTTTTATTTAGTGCTGCATCACTGAGACGACTTACCGAAGGCAAGTAAGCCGCCCCGCCCGAGCCAATATACTGAAACGGGTCAACCAGTCGTTGCACTATCCCCTTCATGCTGAACGCCAAACGAGGAAGTTACAACTTCCTCTTTTAAAGTCTTAGGTGTGACTCGACCAAGGATTGATCCTGGATCTACCGGTCCCGAAGCGGACGCTCTACCAACTGTGCTATCCGGGCCTGTCTGTGCAACTGACGATCAGATAACATTTATCTGTAAAGACATGTATGTCTCTGCGCCATTTACTGTACCTATGTCTTTCACTTCAGGCAAACCTTAGTCCTCCCATACATAACCCCACCTGAGAAGGCTCCTACTCAGGCTATTTTATTTCCTAGTGAAAGGAAGGCTTTAAGCATACATGTTTGTACATATAATATTAGTGGTGCGAGTTTTCAGTAATCCACAATTAACATATAACAGACCTATCAAAACCCTCACAGAATCCAAACGAAGTCCACCGTAAGCACTCTGGAAAAAACATATTAGGAGCTCAAGTACGTCTATATCGCATTTTTTATTTCATTTCTAACATGATGAGATCACAGAGCTGTTACATTTATCTGTCAAAACCGTTAGTTTAATAAGGTACATATTTGTCCTGAAAGAAAGAGACAAAGTTATTGATCTCATTAACGTACGTGTACCTGCCGACGAGCATCAGTTACCATTGTCAGCAAGACTAGTCCCGATATAGAAGAACCGTAGAGAAACCATCAAAGAATTGGGGTCGAATTTTCTGATCTTATTGCAGTCAGATTAATTTCACAGATATCGTATTCTACACATTTGGCCCATTGCCAGTACGCTGCAAATAGGGGTGCGAAACAATGCATGTATTTTTCATTGAGGAATGAAGAAAATGGTTTTAAAAAAGGACAAACATAAGTTCTCTTAAATGTGCATACCTGTAGTTTCCGTTTTAAAAGGCTAAACAAAGGGCCACGTGACTTAAGAACATGCCTATTACAATATTACATGTAATTAACTTAAATACGATATGATGGCCTTTAGTTAAACTAAGGTGAATATACCAGAGTTTGGAAGCGATTTATTCTAAAAATAATTCTTACAATGTTCATCTGGTAACTGAACATGCTATTATAATGATTACAATGTTCATCTTGTAACTGAGCACGCTATTATACTGATTACAATGTTCATCTTGTAACTGGGCATACTAGTATAATGATTACAATATTAATTTTGTAACTGAGCATGCTATTATACTGATTACAATGTTCATCTTGTAACTGAACATGCTATTATAATGATTAAAATGTTCATGTTGTAACTGAACATGCTATTATACTGATAACAATGTTCATCTTGTAACTGGGCATACTAGTATAATGATTACAATGTTCATTTTGTAACTGAATATGCTATTATATTGATTACAATGTTCATCTTGTAACTGAACGTCCTAATATAATGATTACAATGTTCATCTGGTAACTGAGTGAGTGCTTGGGTTTTAACGTCGTTCTCTCTGGTAACTGAACATGTTATTATAATGATTACAATGTTCATCTTGTAACTGAGCACACTAGTATAATGATTACATTGTTAAATTTGTAACTGAGCATGCTATTATACTGATTACAATGTTCATCTTGTAATTGAGCATGCTATTATAATGATTACAATGTTTATGTTGTAACTGAACATGCTATTATACTGATAACAATGTTCATCTTGTAACTAAGCATGATATTATAATAATTACAATGTTCATTTTGTAACTGAACATGCTATTATAATGATTACAATGTTCATCTTGTAACTGAACGTCCTAATGTAATGATTACAATGTTCATCTTGTAAGTGAACATGATATTATAATGATTACAATGTTCACCTTGTAAATGAAAATGCCATTACAATAATTACAATATTTATCTTGTAGCAGAACATGCTATTATATCGATTACAATCCTCACGTTTTAACTAAACGTGCTAAAATAATGATTACAATGTTTATCTTGTAACTGAAGATGCTATTATAATAATTACAAAGGGTGTCTTGTAACTGACCATGCTATTATAGTAATTACAAAAATAACCTTGTAACTACATATGCTATAATAATGATTACAATGTTCATCTTGTAATGAAATATGCTAATATAATGATTGCAATATTCATTTTGTAACTGAGCATGATATTATATTGATTACAATGATGATTTTGTAACCGTTGACGCTATTATAATGATTACAATGTTCACCTTGTAACTGAGCATGCTAATATAATGATTTAAATGTTCACCTTGTCACTGAACGTGCTATTATAATAATTTTAATGTTCATTTTGTAACTGAACACGGTATTAGGTTATTATAATGTTCATCTTGTAACTGAATATGCTGTTATAATGATTGCAATGTTCATCTTGGCACTGAACATTCTATTATAATGATTTCAAAGTTCATTTTGTAACTGAACACGCTATTAAATTATTACAATGTTCATCCTGTAACTGAACATGCTATTACAATGATTACAATGTTCATCTTGTAACTGAGCACGCTATTGTAATGATTACAATGTTCAACTTGTAACTGAGCACATTATTATAATGATTACAATGTTCATCTTGTAACTAAATATGCTATTGTAATGATTACAATGTCCATTTTGCAACTGAGCATGCTTGTATACTGATTACAATGTTCACCTTGCAACTGATGATGTTTTTATAATGATTACAATGTTCATCTTGTAATTGAACATGCAATTATAAGGATTACAATGTTCACTTTGTAACTGAACATGCTATTACAATGATTACAATGTTAATCTTGTAACTGAAAATGCTATTATGTCGATTCCAATCTTCATCTTGCAACTGCGCATGATATTATAATGATTACAATGATCATCTTGTAACTGAGCATACTAGTATAATGATTACATTGTTAAATTTGTAACTGACAATGCTATTGTACTGATTACAATGTTCATCTTGTAATTGAGCATGCTATTATAATGATTACAATGTTTATGTTGTAACTGAACATGCTATTATACTGAAAACAATGGTCATCTTGTAACTAAGCATGATATTATAATAATTACAATGTTCATTTTGTAACTGAACATGCTATTATAATGATTACAATGTTCATCTTGTAACTGAACGTCCTAATATAATGATTACAATGTTCATCTTGTAAGTGAACATGTTATTATAATGATTACAATGTTCACCTTGTAAATGAAAATGCCATTACAATAATTACAATATTTATCTTGTAACAGAACATGCTATTATATCGATTACAATCCTCACGTTTTAACTAAACGTGCTAAAATAATGATTACAATGTTTATCTTGTAACTGAAGATGCTATTATAATAATTACAAAGGGTGTCTTGTAACTGACCATGCTATTATAGTAATTACAAAAATCACCTTGTAACTGAACATGCTATTATAATGATTACAATGTTCACCATGTCAATGAAAGTGATATTATAATAGTTTTAATGTTCATTTTGTAACTGAACACGGTATTAGGTTATTGCAATGTTCATCCTGTAACCGAATATGCTATTATAATGATTACAATGTTCATCTTGTAACTGAGCATGCTATTACAATGATTACAATGTTCATCTTGTAACTGACCATGCTGTTATTATGATTACAATGTTTCTCTTGTAACTGAACATGCTAATATAATGATTACAATGTTCATTTTGCAACTGAACATGCTTTTTTACTGATTACAATGTTCATCTTGTAACTACATATGCTATAATAATGATTACAATGTTCATCTTGTAATGAAATATGCTAATATAATGATTGCAATATTCATTTTGTAACTGAGCATGATATTATATTGATTACAATAATGATTTTGTAACCGTTGACGCTATTATAATGATTACAATGTTCACCTTGTAACTGAGCATGCTAATATAATGATTTAAATGTTCACCTTGTCACTGAACGTGCTATTATAATAATTTTAATGTTCATTTTGTAACTGAACACGGTATTAGGTTATTATAATGTTCATCTTGTAACTGAATATGCTATTATAATGATTGCAATGTTCATCTTGGCACTAAACATTCTATTATAATGATTTCAATGTTCATTTTGTAACTGAACACGCTATTAAATTATTACAATGTTCATCCTGTAACTGAACATGCTATTATAATGATTACAATGTTCTTCTTGTAACTGAGCACGCTATTGTAATGATTACAATGTTCACCTTGTAACTGAGCACATTATTATAATGATTACAATGTTCATCTTGTAACTAAATATGCTATTGTAATGATTACAATGTCCATTTTGCAACTGAGCATGCTTGTATACTGATTACAATGTTCACCTTGCAACTGATGATGTTTTTATAATGATTACAATGTTCATCTTGTAATTGAACATGCAATTATAAGGATTACAATGTTCACTTTGTAACTGAACATGCTATTAAAATGATTACAATGTTAATCTTGTAACTGAAAATGCTATTATGTCGATTCCAATCTTCATCTTGCAACTGCGCATGATATTATAATGATTACAATGTTCATCTTGTAATTGAACGTGCTAATATAATGAATACAATGTTCATTTTGTAACTGATGGTGTTATTATAATGATTACAATATTCATCTTGTAACTGAATATGCTAATGTAATGATTACAATGTCCATTTTGCAACTGAGCATGCTTTTATACTGATTACAATGTCCACCTTGTAACTGAACATGCTATTATAATGATTTCAATGTTCATCTTGTAACTACATATGCTATAATAATGATTACAATGTTCATCTTGTAATGAAATATGCTAATATAATGATTGCAATATTCATTTTGTAACTGAGCATGATATTATATTGATTACAATGATGATTTTGTAACCGTTGACGCTATTATAATGAGTACAATGTTTACTTTGTAACTGAACATGCTATTACAATGATTACAATGTTCATCATGTAACTGAACATGCTATTATGTCGATTACAATTTTCATCTTGTAACTGAAAATGATATTATAATGATTACAATGTTTATCTTGCAACTGAGCATGCTATTATAATGATTATAATGTTCACTTCGTAACTGAACTTGCTATTTTAACTTTTACAATGTTCACCTTGTAACTGAGCATGCTATTATAATAATTTTAATGATCATTTTGTCACTGAACGTGCTATTTTAATAATTTTAATGTTCATTTTGTAAATGAACACGGTATTAGGTTATTATAATGTTCATCTTGTAACTGAATATGCTATTATAATGATTACAATGTTCATCTTGCCACTGAACATTCTATTATAATGATTTCAATGTTCATTTTGTAACTGAACACGCTATTAAATTATTACAATGTTAATCTAGTAACTGAACATGCTATTTTAACTATTACAATGTTCATCTTGTAACTGGGCATGTTTTTATAATGATTACAATGTTCACCTTGTAACTGAACATGCTATTATAATGATTACAATGTTTATCTTGTAACTGAATATTCTATTATGGTTACAATTTTCATCTTGTAACTGAGCTTTCTATTATAATGATTACAATGTTTACCTTGTAACTGAGCGTGCTAATATAATGATTACAATGTTCACCTTGTAACTGAGCATGCTAATATAATGATTACAATGTTTATCTTGTAACTGAGCATGCTATTATAAAACACGTGTCTCTTTAACTGGATTTAGTCTATTTCAGCTGAGGGGAAAAATGAAACATTTAGTCTGGATAATGTGTGGGGATAAAATGAGCTTTTTAGTGTGTATTTGGTCCAAACTGCATCTTTGTACCGTTGATCGTTGAGAAGAAATAGAAGGCATTTCTCAATATTGGCACTTAAAAGATGGTGCCAGCTAGGAAATCAGCTCTAACCCCAGTGTTCCATGTGGGATTACAGAGAACACTTGGTCCCGCAGCTTTTATGATCGTTTCTCTTTTCAGTCATTATAGCAAGGTTTCTCAACAATCGACAAAAATAAATGAAAATAAATCAGCAGAGAACTATCTGCAATCCGTGGTATCCCGTGCCTTGACAGGTGTAAGGCAACCTGATTTTTAAGTAACACCTCGCAGTGATTGCTTTCAACCTTTGAATCTTTCTTTCATACTTGCATTACAATGTGACGTCAAACCCAATCATCCAGTCATTCGGTGATTACTGTTACACAACAATTGAATCAAACCTTTCAGGTGTCATTTCAAGAGATCTAAAACGCTATCTAGTTAGCAACAAAGGCTTCAAAGGCTTAATTTGTGCTCTTGTGTACACAGTGCTTATTAGTACACGGACCCTGTCTGTGGAATTTTGTGTATATGTCGTCATACACTCAGTTATACTGTGGACTTTCCCTCTTGTAAACATTGCCTCTGTGCATTTTTCAGCATTGTGTAAGTACTTTAGTATTTGTATAGATATTGCTATCATTTCTTGTTAAACTTAAGTATTTTAGCTCTTGTAAAAGTCTTTTTATCTGTTCCTGTTAAATGTAATAAATTGTTAAAAAAAAAATCTGCTGGTTTTGGTTACTTTTTTGTGCGGCTAAACTGTCGTGTATTTCGAACAAGCCATCTCTTTATAATACAGATAGTTTTGGGTCGTAACATTATTTATTTATTTATTTGGTGTACTGGGGGAAACCCACGACTACCCGCAGGTTGCCAGAAGACCTCCTCATGGACGGCAAAAAGAGGAAGCCAGCCTGAGCTGGACTTGAACTCACAGCGACCGCATCGGTTGGAAGCCCATTGCAGGGCGATGGCGTGCTGACCCCCTCGATAACTGAGGCCCTCCTCAAACAAAAATTAAATAAGTAAGTAAAATGTAAAACGTTGTGAGGCCGATAGAAAATCATGTGTTTCTCTAACTGATTTCACTCCAATTTATTCTTTCATCCAGCGTGTTGACAGAGTCAGTGGAATTCGGATGTTTAAATGGTTTCAAGCAACAAAGTATCATTACTTCAAGATATTAATATAACCTGAAGTCAGACAGCTTCTAAACCTGGATCACCGTGTTTTCCTGAATCGTTGATTAAATCAATTAACACCATACTGAATCTCTGTTGCACCGTAAACACCATCCTGAATCTCTGCTGCACAGTAAATACCATCCTGAAACTCTGCTACACAGTAAGCACCATCCTGAATCTCTGCTGCACAGTAAACACCGTCAGGAATTTTACACTGACTGCGATCAGATAGCATTTTTCTGTATAGACATGTATGTCGCTGTGCAACTGAGTGAGTGAGTGAGTGCTTGGGGTTTAACGTCGTACTCAACAATTTTTCAGTCATATGACGACGAAGGAATCATTAGGGTGCATGCACGTGTAATGTGCCTCCTTGTTGCAGGACGGATTTTCACCGCTCTTTTATTTAGTGCTGCATCACTGAGACGACTTACCGAAGGCAAGTAAGCCGCCCCGCCCGAGCCAATATACTGAAACGGGTCAACCAGTCGTTGCACTATCCCCTTCATGCTGAACGCCAAACGAGGAAGTTACAACTTCCTCTTTTAAAGTCTTAGGTGTGACTCGACCAAGGATTGATCCTGGATCTACCGGTCCCGAAGCGGACGCTCTACCAACTGTGCTATCCGGGCCGGTCTGTGCAACTGACGATCAGATAACATTTATCTGTAAAGACATGTATGTCTCTGCGCCATTTACTGTACCTATGTCTTTCACTTCAGGCAAACCTTAGTCCTCCCATACATAACCCCACCTGACAAGGTTCCTACTCAGGCTATTTTATTTCCTAGTGAAAGGAAGGCTTTAAGCATACATGTTTGTACATATAATATTAGTGGTGCGAGTTTTCAGTAATCCACAATTAACATATAACAGACCTATCAAAACCCTCACAGAATCCAAACGAAGTCCACCGTAAGCACTCTGGAAAAAACATATTAGGAGCTCAAGTACGTCTATATCGCATTTTTTATTTCATTTCTAACATGATGAGATCACAGAGCTGTTACATTTATCTGTCAAAACCGTTAGTTTAATAAGGTACATATTTGTCCTGAAAGAAAGAGACAAAGTTATTGATCTCATTAACGTACGTGTACCTGCCGACGAGCATCAGTTACCATTACTATTACAATGATTACAATGTTCATCTTGTAACTCACCATGCTGTTATTATGATTACAATGTTCATCTTGTAACTGAACATGCGAATATAATGATAACAATGTTCATTTTGCAACTGAACATGCTTTTATACTGATTACAATGTTCATCTTGAAACTACATATGCTAAAATAATGATAACAATGTTCATCTTGTAATAAAATATGCTAATATAATGATTGCAATATTCATTTTGTAACTGAGCATGCTATTATATTGATTACAATGATGATTTTGTAACAGTTGACGCTATTATAATGATTACAATGTTCACCTTGTAACTGAGCATGCTATTATAATGATTTAAATGTTCACCTTGTCACTGAACGTGCTATTATAATAATTTTAATGTTCATTTTGTAACTGAACACGGTATTAGGTTATTATAATGTTCATCTTGTAACTGAGTATGCTTTTATAATAATTGCAATGTTCATCTTGTAACTGAACATTCTATTATTATGATTTCAATGTTCATTTTGTAACTGAACACGCTATTAAATTTTACAATGTTCATCCTGTAACTGAACATGCTATTATAATGATTACAATGTTCATCTTGTAACTGAGCATGCTATTGTAATGATTACAATGTTCACCTTGTAACTGAGCACATTATTATAATGATTACAATGTTCATCTTGTAACTAAATATGCTATTGTAATATTTACAATGTCCATTTTGCAACTGAGCATGCTTGTATTCTAATTACAATGTTCACCTTGCAACTGATGATGTTTTTATAATGATTACAATGTTCATCTTGTAACTGAACATACAATTATAAGGATTACAATGTTCACTTTGTAAGTGAACATGCTATTACAATGATTACAATGTTCATCTTGTAACTGAACATGCTATTATGTCGATTACAATCTTCATCTTGCAACTGAGCATGATATTATAATGATTACAATGTTCATCTTGTAATTGAACGTGCTAATATAATGAATACAATGTTTATTTTGTAACTGATGATGTTATTATAATGTTACAATATTCATCTTGTAACTGAATATGCTAATGTAATGATTACAATGTCCATTTTGCAACTGAGCATGCTTTTATACTGATTAAAATGTCCACCTTGTAACTGAACATGCTATTATAATGATTTAAATGTTCATCTTGTAACTGAGCATGTTTTTATAATGATTACAATGTTCACCTTGTAACTGAACATGCTTTTATAATGATTACAATGTTCATCTTGTAATTGAACGTGCTAATATAATGAATACAATGTTTTTTTTGTAACTGATGATGTTATTATAATGATTACAATATTCATCTTGTAAGTGAATATGCTAATGTAATGATTACAATGTCCATTTTGCAACTGACAATGCTTTTATACTGATTACAATGTTCACCTTGTCACTGATGATGTTTTTATAATGATTACAATGTTCATCTTGTAATGAAATATGCTAATATAGTAACTGCAATATTAATTTTGTAACTGAGCATGCTATCATATTGATTACAATGATGATTTTGTAACCGTTGACGCTATTATAATGATTACAATATTAATTTTGTAACTGAGCATGCTATTATACTGATTACAATGTTCATCTTGTAACTGAACATGCTATTATAATGATTATTATGTTCATGTTGTAATTGAACATGCTATTATACTGATAACAATGTTCATCTTGTAACTGGGCATACTAGTATAATGATTACAATGTTCATTTTGTAACTGAGCATGCTATTATACTGATTACAATTTTTATCTTTTAATTGAGCATGCATTTATAATAAGTACATTGCTCATCCTGCATTTGAGCAAGCTATTATAATTATTACAATGTTCATCTTGTAATTGAGCATACTAGTATAATGATTACAATGTTAATTTTGTAACTGAGCATGCTATTTTACTGATTACAATGTTCATCTTGTAATTGAGCATGCTATTATAATGATTACAATGTTCATGTTGAAACTGAACATGCTATTATACTGATAACAATGTTCATCTTGTAACTAAACATAACATTACAATAATTACAATGTTCATTTTGTAACTGAATTTGCTATTATATTGATTACAATGTTCATCTTGTAACTGAACATCCTAATATAATGATTACAATGTTCATCTGGTAACTGAGTGAGTGCTTGGGTTTTAACGTCGTTCTCTCTGGTAACTGAACATGTTATTATAATGATTACAATGTTCATCTTGTAACTGAGCATACTAGTATAATGATTACATTGTTAATTTTGTAACTGAGCATGCTATTATACTGATTACAATGTTCATCTTGTAATTGAGCATGCTATTATAATGAATACAATGTTTATGTTGTTACTGAACATGCTATTATACTGATAACAATGTTCATCTTGTAACTAAGCATGATATTATAATAATTACAATGTTCATTTAGTAAGTGAACATGCTATTATAATAATTACAATGTTCATCTTGTAACTTAACGTCCTAATATGATGATTACAATGATCATCTTGTAAGTAAACATGTTATTATAATGATTACAATGTTCACCTTGTAAATGAACATGCCATTACAATAACTAAAATATTTATCTTGTAACTGAACATGCTATTATATCAATTACAATCCTCACGTTTCAACTAAACGTGCTAATATAATGATTACAATGTTTATCTTGTAACTGAAGATGCTATTAAAATAATTACAAAGGGTGTCTTGTAACTGAACGTGCTATTATAGTAATTACAATAATCACCTTGTAACTGAACATGCTATTATAATGATTACAATGTTCACCATGTCACTGAAAGTGATGTTATAACAGTTTTAATGTTCATTTTGTAACTGAACACGGTATTAGGTTATTGCAATGTTCATCCTGTAACCGAATATGCTATTATAATGATTACAATGTTCATCTTGTAACTGAGCATGCTATTACAATGATTACAGTGTTCATCTTGTAACTGACCATGCTGTTATTATGATTACAATGTTCATCTTGTAACTGAACATGCTAAAATAATGATTACAATGTTCATTTTGCAACAGAACATGCTTTTATACTGATTACAATGCTCATCTTATAACTACATATGCTATAATAATGATTACAATGTTCATCTTGTAATGAAATATGCTAATATAATGATTGTAATATTCATTTTGTAACTAGGCATGCTATTATATTGATTACAATGATGATTTTGTAACAGTTGACGCTATTATAATGATTACAATGTTCACCTTGTAACTGAGCATGCTATTATAATGATTTAAATGTTCACCTTGTCACTGAACGTGCTATTATAACAATTTTAATGTTCATTTTGTAACTGAACACAGTATTAGGTTATTATAATGTTCATCTTGTAACTGAATATGCTATTATAATGATTGCAATGTTTATCTTGGCACTGAACATTCTCTTATAATGGTTTCAATGTTCATTTTGTAACTGAACACGGTATTAGGATGTTATAATGTTCATCTTGTAACTGAATATGCTATTATAATGATTGCAATGTTCATCTTGGCACTGAACATTCTATTATAATGATTTCAATGTTCATTTTGTAACTGAACACGCTTTTAAATTATTACAATGTTCATCCTGTAACTGAACATGCTATTATAATGATTACAATGTTCATCTTGTAACTGAGCACGCTATTGTAATGATTACAATGTTCACCTTGTAACTGAGCACATTATTATAATGATTACAATGTTCATCTTGTAACTAAATATGCTATTCTAATGATTACAATGTCCATTTTGCAACTGAGCATGCTTGTATACTGATTACAATGTTCACCTTGCAACTGATGATGTTTTTATAATGATTACAATGTTCATCTTGTAATTGAACGTGCAATTATAAGGATTACAATGTTCACTTTGTAACTGAACATGCTATTACAATGATTACAATGTTCATCTTGTAACTGAACATGCTATTATGTCGATTACAATATTCATCTTGCAACTGAGCATGATATTATAATGATTACAATGTTTATCTTGCAACTGAGCATGCTATTATAATGATTATAATGTTCACTTCGTAACTGAACATGCTATTTTAACTTTTACAATGTTCATCTTGTAACCGTTGACGCTATTATAATGATTACAATGTTCACCTTGTAACTGAGCATGCTATTATAATAATTTTAATGATCATTTTGTCACTGAACGTGCTATTTTAATAATTTTAATGTTCATTTTGTAAATGAACACGGTATTAGGTTATTATAATGTTCATCTTGTAACTGAATATGCTATTATAATGATTACAATGTTTATCTTGCCACTGAACATTCTATTATAATGATTTCAATGTTCATTTTGTAACTAAACACGCTATTTTAACTTTTACAATGTTCATCTTGTAACCGTTGACGCTATTATAATGATTACAATGTTCACCTTGTAACTGAGCATGCTATTATAATAATTTTAATGATCATTTTGTCACTGAACGTGCTATTTTAATAATTTTAATGTTCATTTTGTAAATGAACACGGTATTAGGTTATTATAATGTTCATCTTGTAACTGAATACGCTATTATAATGATTACAATGTTCATCTTGCCATTGAACATTCTATTATAATGATTTCAATGTTCATTTTGTAACTGAACATGTTTTTATAATGATTACAATGTTCATTTTGTAACTGAACATGCTTTTATAATGATTACAATGTTCATCTTGTAATTGAACGTGCTAATATAATGAATACAATGTTCATTTTGTAACTGATGATGTTATTATAATGAATAAAACATTCATCTTGTAACTTAATATGCTAATGTAATGATTATAATGTCTATTTTGCAACTGAGCATGCTTTTATACTGATTACAATGTCCACCTTGTAACTGAACATGCTATTATAATGATTTCAATGTTCATCTTGTAACTGAGCATGTTTTTATAATGATTACAATGTTCACCTTGCAACTGATGATGTTTTTATATTGATTACAATGTTCACCTTGTAACTGAACATGCTTTTATAATGATTACAATATTCATCTTGTAATTGAACGTGCTAATATAATGAATACAATGTTTATTTTGTAACTGATGATGTTATTATAATGATTACAATATTCATCTTTTAACTGATGATGTTTTTATAATGATTACAATGTTCATCTTGTAACTACATATGCTACAATAATGATTACATTGTTCATCTTGTAAAAAAATATGCTAATATAATGATTGCAATATTCATTTTGTAACTGATCATGCTATTTTATTGATTACAATGATGATTTTGTAACAGTTGACGCTATTATAATGATTACAATGTTTACTTTGTAACTGAACATGCTCTTACAATGATTACAATGTTCATCTTGTAACTGAACATGCTATTATGTCAGTTACAATCTTCATCTTGTAACTGAAAATGATATTATAATGATAACAATGTTTATCTTGCAACTGAGCATGCTTTTATAATGATTACAATGTTCACTTCGTAACTGAACATGCTAATTTAACTATTACAATGTTCATCTTGTAACTGGGCATGTTTTTATAATGATTACAATGTTCATCTTGTAACTGGGCAGGCTATTGTAATGATGACAATGTTCACCTTGCAACTGATTATGTTTTTATCATGATTACAATGTTCATCTTGTAACTGGGCAGGCTATTGTAATGATGACAATGTTCACCTTGTAACTGAGCACATTATTATAATGATTACAATGTTCATCTTGTAACTGAATATGCTATTGTAATCATTAGAATGTCCATTTTGCAACTGAGCATGCTTGTATACTGATTACAATGTTCACCTTGCAACTGATGATGTTTTTATAATAATTACAATGTTCATCTTGTAACTGAACATGCAATTATAAGGATTATAATGTTCACTTTGTAACTGAACATGCTATTATAATGATTACAATGTTCATCTTTTAAAAAAACATGCTATTATGTCGATTACAATCTTCATCTTGCAACTGAGCATGATATTATAATGATTACAATGTTCATCTTGTAATTGAACGTGCTAATATAATGAATACAATGTTCATTTTGTAACTGATGATGTTATTTTAATGATTACAATATTCATCTTGTAACTGAATATGCTAATGTAATGATTACAATGTCCATTTTGCAACTGAGCATGCTTTTAAACTGATTACAATGTTCACCTTGTAGCTGATGATGTTTTTATAAGGATTACAATGTTCATCTTGTAAATACATATGCTATAATAATGATTAAAATGTTCATCTTGTAACTGAATATGCTATTGTAATGATTACAATGTCCATTTTGCAACTGAGCATGCTTGTATACTGATTACAATGTTCACCTTGCAACTGATGATGTTTTTATAATGATTACAATGTTCACTTTGTAACTGAACATGCTATTACAATGATTACAATGTTCATCTTGTAACTGAACATGCTATTATGTCGATTACAATCTTCATCTTGCAACTGAGCATGATATTATAATGATTACAATGTTCATCTTGTAATTGAACGTGCTAATACAATGAATACAATCTTCATTTTGTAATTGATGATGTTATTATAATGATTACAATATTCATCTTGTAACTGAATATGCTAATGTAATGATTACAATGTCCATTTTCCAACTGAGCATGCTTTGATACTGAATACAATGTCCACCTTGTAACTGAACATGCTATTATAATGATTACAATGTTCATCTTGCATCTGAGCATGTTTTTATAATGATACAATGTTCACCTTGTAACTGAACATGCTTTTATAATGATTAGAATGTTCATCTTGTAATTGAACGTGCTAATATAATGAATACAATGTTTATTTTGTAACTGATGATGTTATTACAATAATTACAATATTCATCTTGTAAGTGAATATGCTAATGTAATGATTACAATGTCCATTTTGCAACTGAGCATGCTTTTATACTGATTACAATGTTCACCTTGTAACCGATGATTATTTTATAATAATTACAATGTTCATCTTGTAACTACATATGCTATAGTATCGATTACAATGTTCATCTTGTAATGATAATATGCTAATATAATTATAGCAATATTCATTTTATAACTGAGCATGCTATTATATTGATTACAATGATGATTTTATAACCGTTGACGCTATTATAATGATTACAATGTTCACCTTGTAACTGAGCACGCTATTGTAATGATTACAATGTTCACCTTGTAACTGAGCACATTATTTTAATGATTACAATGTTCATCTTGTACCTGAATATGCTATTGTAATGATTACAATGTCCATTTTGCAACTAAGCATGCTTGTATACTGATTACAATGTTCACCTTGCAACTGATGATGTTTTTATAATCATTACAATGTTCATCTTGTAACTGAACATGCAATTATAAAGATTACAATGTTCACTTTGTAACTGAACATGCTATTACAATGATTACAATGTTCATCTTGTAACTGAACATGCTATTATGTCGATTACAATCTTCATCATGCAACTGAGCATGATATTATAATGATTACAATGTTCATCTTGTAATTGAACGTGCTAATATGATGAATACAATGTTCATTTTGTAACTGATGATGTTATTATAATGATTACAATATTCATCTTGTAACTGAATATGCTAATGTAATGATTACAATGTCCATTTTGCAACTGAGCATGCTTTTATACTGATTACAATGTCCACCTTGTAACTGAACATGCTATTATAATGATTACAATGTTCACCTTGTAACTGAACATGCTATTATAATGATGACAATGTTCATTTTGTAAATGAGCACGCTATTATACTGTTTACAATGTTCATCTGGTAACTGAACATGCTACTACAATGATTACAATGTTCATCTTGTAACTGAACATGCAATTATAATAATTACAATGTTTATCTTGCAACTGAACATGCAATTATAAGGATTATAAAGTTCACTTTGTAACTGAACATGCTATTACAATGATTACAATGATCATCTTGTAACTAAACATGCTATTATGTCGATTACAATCTTCATCTTGCAAGTGAGCATGATATCATAATGATTACAATGTTCATCTTGTAATTGAACGTGCTAATATAATGAATACAATGTTCATTTTGTAACTGATAATGTTATTATAATGATTACAATATTCATCTTGTAACTGAATATGCTAATGTAATGATTACAAAGTCCATTTTGCAACTGAGCATGCTTTTATACTGATTACAATGTCCACCTTGTAACTGAACATGCTTTTATAATGATTACAATGTTCCTCTTGTAATTGAACGTGCTAATGTAATGAATACAATGTACATTTTGTAACTGATGATGTTATTATAATGATTACAATGCTCATCTTGTAAGTGAATATGCTAATGTAATGATTACAATGTCCATTTTGCAAATGAGTATGCTTTTATACTGATTACAATGTTCACCTTGAAACTGATGATGTTTTATAATGATTACAATGTTCATCTTGTAACTACATATGCTATAATAATGATTACAATGTTCATCTTGTAATGAAATATGCTAATATCATGATTGAAATATTTATTTTGTAACTGAGCATGCCATTATATTGATTACAATGATGATTTTGTAACCGTTGACGCTCTTATAATGATTACAATGTTTACTTTGTAATTGAACGTGCTAATATAATGTATTCAATGTTCTATTTGTAACTGATGATGTTATTATACTTATTACAGAATTCATCTTGTAACTGAATATGCTAATGTAATGATTACAATGTCCATTTTGCAACTGAGCATGCTTTTATACTGATTACAATGTCCACCTTGTAACTGAACATGCTAATATAATGATTACAATGTTCATCTTGTAACTGAGCATGTTTTTATAATGATTACAATGTTCACCTTGTAACTGAACATGCTATTATAGTAATTACAAAAATCACTTTGTAACTGAACATGCTATTACAATGATTACAATGTTCATCTTGTAACTGAACATGCTATTATGTCGATTACAATCTTCATCTTGCAACTGAGCATGATATTATAATGATTACAATGTTCATCTTGTAATTGAACGTGATAATATAATGAATGCAGTGTTCATTTTGTAACTGATGATGTTATTATAATGTTACAATATTCATCTTGTAACTGAATATGCTAATGTAATGATTACAATGTCCATTTTGCAACTGAGCATGCTTTTATACTGATTAAAATGTCCACCTTGTAACTGAACATGCTATTATAATGATTTAAATGTTCATCTTGTAACTGAGCATGTTTTTATAATGATTGCAATGTTCACCTTGTAACTGAACATGCTTTTATAATGATTACAATGTTCATCTTGTAATTGAACGTGCTAATATAATGAATACAATGTTCATTTTGTAACTGATGATGTTATTATAATGATTACAATATTCATCTTCTGACTGAATATGCTAATGTAATGATTACAATGTCCATTTTGCAACTGAGCATGCTTTTATACTGATTACAATGTCCACCTTGTAACTGAACATGCTATTATAATGATTACAATGTTCATCTTGTAATTGAACGTGCTAATATAATGAATACAATGTTCATTTTGTAAGTGAACATGTTATTATAATGATTACAATGTTCACCTTGTAACTGAATATTCTAATGTAATGATTATAATGTCCATTTTGCAACTGAGCATGCTTTTATACTGATTACAATGTTCACTTTGTAACTGATGATGTTTTTATAATGATTAAAATGTTCATCTTGTAACTACATATGCTATAATAATGATTACATTGTTCATTTGTAATAAAATATGCTAATATAATGATTGCAATATTAATTTTGTAACTGAGCATGCTATTATATTGATTACAATGATGATTTTGTAACCGTTGACGCTATTATAATGATTACAATGTTTACTTTGTAACTGAACATGCTATTACAATGATTACAATGTGCATCTTGTAACTGAACATGCTATTATGTCGATTACAATCTTCATCTTGTAACTGAAAATGATATTATAATGATAACAATGTTTATCTTGCAACTGAGCATGCTATTATAATGATTACAATGTTCACTTCGTAACTGAACATGCTAATTTATCTATTACAATGTTCATCTTGTAACTGAGCAGGCTATTGTAATGATCACAATGTTCACCTTGTAACTGAGCACATTATTATAATGATTACAATGTTCATCTTGTAACTAAATATGCTATTGTAATGATTACAATGTCCATTTTGCAACTGAGCATGCTTGTATACTGATTACAATGTTCACATTGCAACTGATTATGTTTTTATCATGATTACAATGTTCATCTTGTAACTGGGCAGGCTATTGTAATGATGACAATGTTCACCTTGTAACTGAGCACATTATTATAATGATTACAATGTCCATTTTGCAACTGAGCATGCTTTTATACTGATTACAATGTTCACCTTGTAACTGATGATGTTTTTATAAGGATTACAATGTTCATCTTGTAAATACATATGCTATAATAATGATTACAATGGTTATCTTGTAACTGAATATGTTATTGTAATGATTACAATGTCTATTTTGCAACTGAGCATGCTTGTATACTGATTACAATGTTCACCTTGCAACTGATGATGTTTTTATAATGATTACAATGTTCACTTTGTAACTGAACATGCTATAACAATGATTACAATGTTCACCATGTCACTGAAAGTGATATTATAATAGTTTTAATGTTCATTTTGTAACTGAACACGGTATTAGGTTATTGCAATGTTCATCCTGTAACCAAATATGCTATTATAATGATTACAATGTTCATCTTGTAACTGAGCATGCTATTACAATGATTACAATGTTCATCTTGTAACTGACCATGCTGTTGTTATGATTACAATGTTTATCTTGTAACTGAACAGGCTAATATAATGATTACAATATTCATTTTGCAACTGAACATGCTTTTTTACTGATTACAATGTTCATCTTGTAACTACATATGCTATAATAATGAATACAATGTTCATCTTGTAATGAAATATGCTAATATAATGATTGCAATATTCATTTTGTAACTGAGCATGATATTATATTAATTACAATAATGATTTTGTAACCGTTGACGCTATTATAATGATTAAAATGTTCACCTTGTAACTGAGCATGCTAATATAATGATTTAAATGTTGACCTTGTCACTGAACGTGCTATTAAAATAATTTTAATGTTCATTTTGTAACTGAACACGGTATTAGGTTATTATAATGTTCATCTTGTAACTGAATATGCTATTATAATGATTGCAATGTTCATCTTGGCACTGAACATTCTATTATAATGATTACAATGTCCATTTTGCAACTGAGCATGCTTGTATACTGATTACAATGTTCACCTTGCAACTGATGATGTTTTTATAATGATTACAATGTTCATCTTGTAATTGAACATGCAATTATAAGGATTACAATGTTCACTTTGTAACTGAACATGCTATTACAATGATTACAATGTTCATCTTGTAACTGAACATGCTATTATGTCGATTACAATCTTCATCTTGCAACTGAGCATGATATTATAATGATTACAATGACCATCTTGTAATTGAACGTGCTAATATAATGAATACAATGTTCATTTTGTAACTGATGATGTTATTATAATGATTACAATATTCATCTTGTAACTGAATATGCTAATGTAATGATTACAATGTCCATTTTGCAACTGAGCATGCTTTTATACTGATTACAATGTCCACCTTGTAACTGAACATGCTATTATATTGATTTCAATGTTCATCTTGTAACTGAACATGTTTTTATAATGATTACAATGTTCACCTTGTAACTGAACATGTTTTTATAATGATTACAATGTTCACCTTGTAATTGAACGTGCTAATATAATGAATACAATGTTCATTTTGTAACTGATGATGTTATTATAATCATTAAAATATTCATCTTGTAACTGAATATGCTAATGTAATGATTATAATGTCCATTTTGCAACTGAGCATGCTTTTATACTGATTACAATGTCCACTTTGTAACTGAACGTGCTATTATAATGATTTCAATGTTCATCTTGTAACTGAGCATGTTTTTATAATGATTACAATGTTCACCTTGCAACTGATGATGTTTTTATAATGATTACAATGATCATCTTGTAACTGAACATGTAATTATAAGGATTACAATGTTCACTTTGTAACTGGACATGCTATTACAATGATTACAATGTTAATCTTGTATCTGAAAATGCTATTATGTCGATTCCAATCTTCATCTTGCAACTGCGCATGATATTATAATGATTACAATGTTCATCTTGTAATTGAACGTGCTAATATAATGAATACAATGTTCATTTTGTAACTGATGATGTTATTATAATGATTACAATATTCATCTTGTAACTGAATATGCTAATGTAATGATTACAATGTCCATTTTGCAACTGAGCATGCTTTTATACTGATTACAATGTCCACCTTGTAACTGAACATGCTATTATAATGATTTCAATGTTCATCTTGTAACTACATATGCTATAATAATGATTACAATGTTCATCTTGTAATAAAATATCCTAATATAATGATTGCAATATTCATTTTGTAACTGAGCATGCTATTATATTGATTACAATGATGATTTTGTAACCGTTGACGCTATTATAATAATTACAATGTTTACTTTGTAACTGAACATGCTATTCGAATGATTACAATGTTCATCATGTAACTGAACATGCTATTATGTCGATTACAATTTTCATCTTGTAACTGAAAATAATATTATAATGATTACAATGTTTATCTTGCAACTGAGCATGCTATTATAATGATTATAATGTTCACTTCGTAACTGAACTTGCTATTTTAACTTTTACAATGTTCACCTTGTAACTGAGCATGCTATTATAATAATTTTAATGATCATTTTGTCACTGAACGTGATATTTTAATAATTTTAATGTTCATTTTGTAAATGAACACGGTATTAGGTTATTATAATGTTCATCTTGTAACTGAATATGCTATTATAATGATTACAATGTTCATCTTGCTACTGAACATTCTATTATAATAATTTCAATGTTCATTTTGTAACTGAACACGCTGTTAAATTGTTACAATGTTAATCTAGTAACTGAACATGCTATTTTAACTATTACAATGTTCATCTTGTAACTGAGCATGCTATTGTAATGATTACAATGTTCACCTTGTAACTGAACATGCTATTATAATGATTACAATGTTCATCTTGTAACTGAGCATGCTATTGTAATGATTACAATGTTCACCTTGTAACTGAGCACATGATTATAATGATTACAATGTTCATCTTGTAACTAAATATGCTATTGTAATGATTACAATGTCCATTTTGCAACTGAGCATGCTTGTATTCTAATTACAATGTTCACCTTGCAACTGATGATGTTTTTATAATGATTACAATGTTCATCTTGTAACTGAACATACAATTATAAGGATTACAATGTTCACTTTGTAAGTGAACATGCTATTACAATGATTACAATGTTCATCTTGTAACTGAACATGCTATTATGTCGATTACAATCTTCATCTTGCAACTGAGCATGATATTATAATGATTACAATGTTCATCTTGTAATTGAACGTGCTAATATAATGAATACAATGTTCATTTTGTAACTGATGATGTTATTATAATGTTACAATATTCATTTTGTAACTGAATATGCTAATGTAATGATTACAATGTCCATTTTGCAACTGAGCATGCTTTTATACTGATTAAAATGTCCACCTTGTAACTGAACATGCTATTATAATGATTTAAATGTTCATCTTGTAACTGAGCATGTTTTTATAATGATTACAATGTTCACCTTGTAACTGAACATGCTTTTATAATGATTTCAATGTTCATCTTGTAACTACATATGCTATAATAATGATTACAATGTTCATCTTGTAATAAAATATCCTAATATAATGATTGCAATATTCATTTTGTAACTGAGCATGCTATTATATTGATTACAATGATGATTTTGTAACCGTTGACGCTATTATAATAATTACAATGTTTACTTTGTAACTGAACATGCTATTCCAATGATTACAATGTTCATCATGTAACTGAACATGCTATTATGTCGATTACAATTTTCATCTTGTAACTGAAAATAATATTATAATGATTACAATGTTTATCTTGCAACTGAGCATGCTATTATAATGATTATAATGTTCACTTCGTAACTGAACTTGCTATTTTAACTTTTACAATGTTCACCTTGTAACTGAGCATGCTATTATAATAATTTTAATGATCATTTTGTCACTGAACGTGATATTTTAATAATTTTAATGTTCATTTTGTAAATGAACACGGTATTAGGTTATTATAATGTTCATCTTGTAACTGAATATGCTATTATAATGATTACAATGTTCATCTTGCTACTGAACATTCTATTATAATAATTTCAATGTTCATTTTGTAACTGAACACGCTGTTAAATTGTTACAATGTTAATCTAGTAACTGAACATGCTATTTTAACTATTACAATGTTCATCTTGTAACTGAGCATGCTATTGTAATGATTACAATGTTCACCTTGTAACTGAACATGCTATTATAATGATTACAATGTTCATCTTGTAACTGAGCATGCTATTGTAATGATTACAATGTTCACCTTGTAACTGAGCACATGATTATAATGATTACAATGTTCATCTTGTAACTAAATATGCTATTGTAATGATTACAATGTCCATTTTGCAACTGAGCATGCTTGTATTCTAATTACAATGTTCACCTTGCAACTGATGATGTTTTTATAATGATTACAATGTTCATCTTGTAACTGAACATACAATTATAAGGATTACAATGTTCACTTTGTAAGTGAACATGCTATTACAATGATTACAATGTTCATCTTGTAACTGAACATGCTATTATGTCGATTACAATCTTCATCTTGCAACTGAGCATGATATTATAATGATTACAATGTTCATCTTGTAATTGAACGTGCTAATATAATGAATACAATGTTCATTTTGTAACTGATGATGTTATTATAATGTTACAATATTCATTTTGTAACTGAATATGCTAATGTAATGATTACAATGTCCATTTTGCAACTGAGCATGCTTTTATACTGATTAAAATGTCCACCTTGTAACTGAACATGCTATTATAATGATTTAAATGTTCATCTTGTAACTGAGCATGTTTTTATAATGATTACAATGTTCACCTTGTAACTGAACATGCTTTTATAATGATTACAATGTTCATCTTGTAATTGAACGTGCTAATATAATGAATACAATGTTTTTTTTGTAACTGATGATGTTATTATAATGATTACAATATTCATCTTGTAAGTAAATATGCTAATGTAATGATTACAATGTCCATTTTGCAACTGACAATGCTTTTATACTGATTACAATGTTCACCTTGTCACTGATGATGTTTTTATAATGATTACAATGTTCATCTTGTAACTACATATGCTATAATACTGATTACAATGTTCATCTTGTAATGAAATATGCTAATATAGTAACTGCAATATTAATTTTGTAACTGAGCATGCTATCATATTGATTACAATGATGATTTTGTAACCGTTGACGCTATTATAATGATTACAATATTAATTTTGTAACTGAGCATGCTATTATACTGATTACAATGTTCATCTTGTAACTGAACATGCTATTATAATGATTACAATGTTCATGTTGTAACTGAACATGCTATTATACTGATAACAATGTTCATCTTGTAACAGGGCATACTAGTATAATGAATACAATGTTCATTTTGTAACTGAGCATGCTATTATACTGATTACAATTTTTATCTTTTAATTGAGCATGCTATTATAATAAGTACATTGCTCATCCTGCATTTGAGCAAGCTATTATAATTATTACAATGTTCATTATGTAATTGAGCATACTAGTATAATGATTACAATGTTAATTTTGTAACTGAGCATGCTTTTTTACTGATTACAATGTTCATCTTGTAATTGAGCATGCTATTATAATGATTACAATGTTCATGTTGTAACTGAACATAACATTACAATAATTACAATGTTCATTTTGTAACTTAATATGCTATTATATTGATTACAATGTTCATCTTGTAACTGAACATCCTAATATAATGATTACAATGTTCATCTGGTAACTGAGTGAGTGCTTGGGTTTTAACGTCGTTCTCTCTGGTAACTGAACATGTTATTATAATGATTACAATGTTCATCTTGTAACTGAGCATACTAGTATAATGATTACATTGTTAATTTTGTAACTGAGCATGCTATTATACTGATTACAATGTTCATCTTGTAATTAAGCTTGCTATTATAATGAATACAATGTTTATGTTGTTACTGAACATGCTATTATACTGATAACAATGTTCATCTTGTAACTAAGCATGATATTATAATAATTACAATGTTCATTTAGTAAGTGAACATGCTATTATAATAATTACAATGTTCATCTTGTAACTGAACGTCCTAATATGATGATTACAATGATCATCTTGTAAGTAAACATGTTATTATAATGATTACAATGTTCACCTTGTAAATGAACATGCCATTACAATAACTAAAATATTTATCTTGTAACTGAACATGCTATTATATCAATTACAATCCTCACGTTTCAACTAAACGTGCTAATATAATGATTACAATGTTTATCTTGTAACTGAAGATGCTATTATAATAATTACAATTGGTGTCTTGTAACTGAACGTGCTATTATAGTAATTACAATAATCACCTTGTAACTGAACATGCTATTATAATGATTTAAATGTTCACCTTGTCACTGAACGTGCTATTATAACAATTTTAATGTTCATTTTGTAACTGAACACAGTATTAGGTTATTATAATGTTCATCTTGTAACTGAATATGCTATTATAATGATTGCAATGTTTATCTTGGCACTGAACATTCTCTTATAATGGTTTCAATGTTCATTTTGTAACTGAACACGCTATTGTAATGATTACAATGTTCACCTTGTAACTGAGCACATTATTATAATGATTACAATGTTCATCTTAAAACTAAATATGCTATTTTAATGATTACAATGTCCATTTTGCAACTGAGCATGCTTGTATACTGATTACAATGTTCACCTTGCAACTGATGATGTTTTTATAATGATTACAATGTTCATCTTGTAACTGAACATGCAATTATAAGGATTACAATGTTCACTTTGTAACTGAACATGCTATTACAATGATTGCAATGTTTACTTCGTAACTGAACATGCTATTATAACTATTACAATGTTCATCTTGTAACTGGGCATGTTTTTATAATGATTACAATGTTTATCTTGTAACTGAGCACGCTATTGTAATGATTACAATGTTCACCTTGTAACTGAGCACATTATTATAATGATTACAATGTTCATCATGTAATTGAACGTGCTAATATAATGAATACAATGTTCATTTTGTAAGTGATGATGTTATTTTAATGATTACAATATTCATCTTGTAACTGAATATGCTAATGTAATGATTACAATGTCCATTTTGCAACTGAGCATGCTTTTATACTGATTACAATGTCCACCTTGTAACTGAACATGCTATTATAATGATTACAATGTTCATCTTGTAACTGAGCATGCTTTTATAATGATTACAATGTTCACCTTTTAACTGAACATGCTATTTTAATGATGACAATGTTCATTTTGTAACTGAACATGCTATTATGTCGATTACAATCTTCATCTTGTAACTGAAAATGATATTATAATGATTACAATGTTTATCTTGCAACTGAGCATGCTATTATAATGATTACAATGTTCACTTCGTAACTGAACATGCTATTATAACTATTACAATGTTCATCTTGTAATTGGACATGTTTTTATAATGATTACAATGTTCACCTTGTAACTGAACATGCTATTATAATGATTACAATGTTAATCTTGTAACTGAACATGCTATCATGATTACAATTTTCATCATGTAACTGAGCTTTCTATTATAGTGATTACAATGTTTACCTTGTAACTGAGCGTGCTCATATAATGATTACAATGTTCACCTTGTAACTTAGCATGCTAATATAATGATTACAATGTTTATCTTGTAACTGAGCATGCTATTATAAAACACGAGTCTCTTTAACTGGATTTAGTCTATTTCAGCTGAAGGGAAAAATGAAAGATTTAGTCTGGATAATGTGTGGGGATAAGATGAGCATTTTAGCGTGTATTAGGTCCAAACTGCATCTTTGTACCGTTGATCGTTGAGAAGAAATAGAAGGCATTTCTCAATATTGGCACTTAAAAGATGGTGCCAGCTAGGAAATCAGCTCTAACCCCAGTGTTCCATGTGGGATTACAGATTTTCTTTCATACTTGCATTACAATGTGACGTCAAACCCAATCATCCAGTCATTCGGTGATTACTGTTACACAACAATTGAATCAAACCTTTCAGGTGTCATTTCAAGAGATCTAAAACGCTATCTAGTTAGCAACAAAGGCTTCAAAGGCTTAATTTGTGCTCTTGTGTACACAGTGCTTATTAGTACACGGACCCTGTCTGTGGAATTTTGTGTATATGTCGTCATACACTCAGTTATACTGTGGACTTTCGCTCTTGTAAATATTGCCTCTGTGCATTTCTCAGCATTGTGTAAGTACTTTAGTATTTGTATAGATATTGCTATCATTTCTTGTTAAACTTAAGTATTTTAGCTCTTGTAAAAGTCTTGTTATCTGTTCCTGTTAAATGTAATAAATTGTTGAAAAATAAAATCTGCTGGTTTTGGTTACTTTTTTGTGCGGCTAAACTGTCGTGTATTTCGAACAAGCCATCTCTTTATAATACAGACAGTTTGGGTCGTAACATTATTTATTTATTTATTTGGTGTACTGGGGGAAACCCACGACTACCCGCAGGTTGCCAGAAGACCTCCTCATGGACGGCAAAAAGAGGAAGCCAGCCTGAGCTGGACTTGAACTCACAGCGACCGCATCGGTTGGAAGCCCATTGCAGGGCGATGGCGTGCTGACCCCCTCGGTAACTGAGGCCCTCCTCAAACAAAAATTAAATAAGTAAGTAAAATGTAAAACGTTGTGAGGCCGATAGAAAATCATGTGTTTCTCTAACTGATTTCACTCCAATTTATTCTTTCATCCAGCGTGTTGACAGAGTCAGTGGAATTCGGATGTTTAAATGGTTTCAAGCAAGGAAGTATCATTACTTCAAGATATTAATATAACCTGAAGTCAGGCAGCTTCTAAACCTGGATCACTGTGTTTTCCTGAATCGTTGATTAAATCAATTAACACCATACTGAATCTCTGTTGCACCGTAAACACCATCCTGAATCTCTGCTGCACAGTAAATACCATCCTGAAACTCTGCTACACAGTAAGCACCATCCTGAATCTCTGCTGCACAGTAAACACCGTCAGGAATTTTACACTGACTGCGATCAGATAGCATTTTTCTGTATAGATATGTATGTCGCTGTGCAACTGAGTGAGTGAGTGAGTGCTTGGGGTTTAACGTCGTACTCAACAATTTTTCAGTCATATGACGACGAAGGAATCATTAGGGTGCATGCACGTGTAATGTGCCTCCTTTTTGCAGGACGGATTTTCACCGCTCTTTTATTTAGTGCTGCATCACTGAGACGACTTACCGAAGGCAAGTAAGCCGCCCCGCCCGAGCCATTATACTGAAACGGGTCAACCAGTCGTTGCACTATCCCCTTCATGCTGAACGCCAAACGAGGAAGTTACAACTTCCTCTTTTAAAGTCTTAGGTGTGACTCGACCAAGGATTGATCCTGGATCTACCGGTCCCGAAGCGGACGCTCTACCAACTGTGCTATCCGGGCCGGTCTGTGCAACTGACGATCAGATAACATTTATCTGTAAAGACATGTATGTCTCTGCGCCATTTACTGTACCTATGTCTTTCACTTCAGGCAAACCTTAGTCCTCCCATACATAACCCCACCTGACAAGGCTCCTACTCAGGCTATTTTATTTCCTAGTGAAAGGAAGGCTTTAAGCATACATGTTTGTACATATAATATTAGTGGTGCGAGTTTTCAGTAATCCACAATTAACATATAACAGACCTATCAAAACCCTCACAGAATCCAAACGAAGTCCACCGTAAGCACTCTGGAAAAAACATATTAGGAGCTCAAGTACGTCTATATCGCATTTTTTATTTCATTTCTAACATGATGAGATCACAGAGCTGTTACATTTATCTGTCAAAACCGTTAGTTTAATAAGGTACATATTTGTCCTGAAAGAAAGAGACAAAGTTATTGATCTCATTAACGTACGTGTACCTGCCGACGAGCATCAGTTACCATTACTATTACAATGATTACAATGTTCATCTTGTAACTCACCATGCTGTTATTATGATTACAATGTTCATCTTGTAACTGAACATGCTAATATAATGATAACAATGTTCATTTTGCAACTGAACATGCTTTTATACTGATTACAATGTTCATCTTGTAAGTACATATGCTAAAATAATGATAACAATGTTCATCTTGTAATGAAATATGCTAATATAATGATTGCAATATTCATTTTGTAACTGAGCATGCTATTATATTGATTACAATGATGATTTTGTAACAGTTGACGCTATTATAATGATTACAATGTTCACCTTGTAACTGAGCATGCTATTATAATGATTTAAATGTTCACCTTGTCACTGAACGTGCTATTATAATAATTTTAATGTTCATTTTGTAACTGAACACGGTATTAGGTTATTATAATGTTCACCTTGTAACTGAGTATGCTTTTATAATGATTGCAATGTTCATCTTGTAACTGAACATTCTATTATAATGATTTCATTGTTCATTTTGTAACTGAACACGCTATTAAATTATTACAATGTTCATCCTGTAACTGAGCATGCTATTATAATGATTACAATGTTCATCTTGTAACTGAGCATGCTATTGTAATGATTACAATGTTCACCTTGTAACTCACCACATTATTATAATGATTACAATGTTCATCTTGTAACTAAAAATGATATTGTAATGATTACAATGTCCATTTTGCAACTGAGCATGCTTGTATTCTGATTACAATGTTCACCTTGCAACTGATGATGTTTTTATAATGATTACAATGTTCATCTTGTAACTGAACATACAATTATAAGGATTACAATGTTCACTTTGTAACTGAACATGCTATTACAATGATTACAATGTTCATCTTGTAACTGAACATGCTATTATGTCGATTACAATCTTCATCTTGCAACTGAGCATGATATTATAATGATTACAATGTTCATCTTGTAATTGAACGTGCTAATATAATGAATACAATGTTCATTTTGTAACTTATGATGTTATTATAATGTTACAATATTCATCTTGTAACTGAATATGCTAATGTAATGATTACAATGTCCATTTTGCAACTGAGCATGCTTTTATACTGATTAAAATGTCCACCTTGTAACTGAACATGCTATTATAATGATTTAAATGTTCATCTTGTAACTGAGCATGTTTTTATAATGATTACAATGTTCACCTTGTAACTGAACATGCTTTTATAATGATTACAATGTTCATCTTGTAATTGAACGTGCTAATATAATGAATACAATGATTTTTTTGTAACTGATGATGTTATTATAATGATTACAATATTCATCTTGTAAGTTAATATGCTAATGTAATGATTACAATGTCCATTTTGCAACTGACAATGCTTTTATACTGATTACAATGTTCACCTTGTCACTGATGATGTTTTTATAATGATTACAATGTTCATCTTGTAACTACATATGCTATAATACTGATTACAATGTTCATCTTGTAATGAAATATGCTAATATAGTAACTGCAATATTAATTTTGTAACTGAGCATGCTATTATATTGATTACAATGATGATTTTGTAACCGCTGACGCTATTATAATGATTACAATATTAATTTTGTAACTGAGCATGCTATTATACTGATTACAATGTTCATCTTGTAACTGAACATGCTATTATAATTATTACAATGTTCATGTTGTAACTGAACATGCTATTATACTGATAACAATGTTCATCTTGTAACTGGGCATACTAGTATAATGATTACAATGTTCATTTTGTAACTGAGCATGCTATTATACTGATTACAATTTTTATCTTTTAATTGAGCATGCTATTATAATAATTACATTGCTCATCTTGTATTTGAGCAAGCTATTATAATAATTACAATGTTCATCTTGTAATTGAGCATACTAGTATAATGATTACAATGTTAATTTTGTAACTGAGCATGCTTTTTTACTGATTACAATGTTCATCTTGTAATTTAGCATGCTATTATAATGATTACAATGTTCATGTTGTAACTGAACATGCTATTATACTGATAACAATGTTCATCTTGTAACTGAACATAACATTACAATAATTACAATGTTCATTTTGTAACTGAATATGCTATTATATTGATTACAATGTTCATCTTGTAACTGAACATCCTAATATAATGATTACAATGTTCATCTGGTAGCTGAGTGAGTGCTTGGGTTTTAACGTCGTTCTCTCTGGTAACTGAACATGTTATTATAATGATTACAATGTTCATCTTGTAACTGAGCATATTAGTATAATGATTACATTGTTAATTTTGTAACTGAGCATGCTATTATACTGATTACAATGTTCATCTTGTAATTGAGCATGCTATTATAATGAATACAATGTTTATGTTGTTACTGAACATGCTATTGTACTGATAACAATGTTCATCTTGTAACTAAGCATGATATTATAATAATTACAATGTTCATTTAGTAAGTGAACATGCTATTATAATAATTACAATGTTCATCTTGTAACTGAACGTCCTAATATGATGATTACAATGATCATCTTGTAAGTAAACATGTTATTATAATGATTACAATGTTCACCTTGTAAATGAACATGCCATTACAATAACTAAAATATTTATCTTGTAACTGAACATGCTATTATATCAATTACAATCCTCACGTTTCAACTAAACGTGCTAATATAATGATTACAATGTTTATCTTGTAACTGAAGATGCTATTATAATAATTACAATTGGTGTCTTGTAACTGAACATGCTATTATAGTACTTACAAAAATCACCTTGTAACTGAACATGCTATTATAATGATTACAATGTTCACCATGTCACTGAAAGTGATATTATAATAGTTTTAATGTTCATTTTGTAACTGAACACGGTATTAGGTTATTGCAATGTTCATCCTGTAACCGAATATGCTATTATAATGATTACAATGTTCATCTTGTAACTGAGCATGCTATTACAATGATTACAATGTTCATCTTGTAACTGACCATGCTGTTATTATGATTACAATGTTTATCTTGTAACTGAACAGGCTAATATAATGATTACAATGTTCATTTTGCAACTGAACATGCTTTTTTACTGATTACAATGTTCATCTTGTAACTACATATGCTATAATAATGATTACAATGTTCATCTTGTAATGAAATATGCTAATATAATGATTGCAATATTCATTTTGTAACTGAGCATGATATTATATTAATTACAATAATGATTTTTCAACCGTTGACGCTATTATAATGATTACAATGTTCACCTTGTAACTGAGCATGCTATTATAAAAATTTTAATGTTCATTTTGTGACTGAACACGGTATTAGGATGTTATAATGTTCATCTTGTAACTGAATATGCTATTATAATGATTGCAATGTTCATCTTGGCACTGAACATTCTATTATAATAATTTCAATGTTCATTTTGTAACTGAACACGCTATTAAATTATTACAATGTTCATCCTGTAACTGAACATGCTATTATAATGATTACAATGTTTTTATAATGATTACAATGTTCATCTTGTAATTGAACATGCAATTATAAGGATTACAATGTTCACTTTGTAACTGAACATGCTATTACAATGATTACAATGTTCATCTTGTAACTGAACATGCTATTATGTCGATTACAATATTCATCTTGCAACTGAGCATGATATTATAATGATTACAATGATCATCTTGTAATTGAACGTGCTAATATAATGAATACAATGTTCATTTTGTAACTGATGATGTTATTATAATGATTACAATATTCATCTTCTGACTGAATATGCTAATGTACTGATTACAATGTCCATTTTGCAACTGAGCATGCTTTTATAATAAAAAACAATGTCCACCTTGTAACTGAACATGCTATTATAATGATTACAATGTTCATCTTGTAATTGAACGTGCTAATATAATGAATACAATGTTCATTTTGTAACTGATGATGTTATTATAATGATTAAAGTATTCATCTTGTAACTGAATATGCTAATGTAATGATTATAATGTCCATTTTAAAACTGAGCATGCTTTTATACTGATTACAATGTCCACCTTGTAACTGAACATGCTATTATAATGATTTCAGTGTTTATCTTGTAACTGAGCATGTTTTCATAATGATTACAATTTCACCTTGCAACTGATGATGTTTTTAAAATGATTACAATGTTCATCTTGTAACTGAACATGTAATTATAAGGATAACAATGTTCACTTTGTAACTGGACATGCTATTACAATGATTACAATGTTCATCTTGTAACTAAACATGCTATTATGTCGATTACAATCTTCATCTTGCAACTGAGCTCGATATTATAATGATTACAATGTTCATCTTGTAATTGAACGTGCTAATATAATGAATACAATGTTCATTTGGTAACTGATGATGTTATTACAATGATTACAATGTTCATCTTGTAATTGAACGTGCTAATATAATGAATACAATGTTCATTTTGTAACTGATGATGTTATTTTAATGATTACAATATTCATCTTGTAACTGAATATTCTAATGTAATGATTACAATGTCTATTTTGCAACTGAGCATGCTTTTATACTGATTACAATGTTCACTTTGTAACTGATGATGTTTTTATAATGATTACAATGTTCATCTTGTAACTACATATGCTATAATAATGATTACATTGTTCATTTGTAATAAAATATGGTAATATAATGGTTGCAATATTCATTTTGTAACTGAGCATGCTATTATATTGATTACAATGATGATTTTGTAACCGTTGACGCTATTATAATGATTACAATGTTTACTTTGTAACTGAACATGCTATTACAATGATTACAATGTGCATCTTGTAACTGAACATGCTATTATGTCGATTACAATCTTCATCTTGTAACTGAAAATGATATTATAATGATAACAATGTTTATCTTGCAACTGAGCATGCTATTATAATGATTACAATGTTCACTTCGTAACTGAACATGCTAATTTAACTATTACAATGTTCATCTTGTAACTGGGCATTATTTTACAATGATTACAATGTTCACCTTGTAACTGAGCAGGCTATTGTAATGATCACAATGTTCACCTTGTAACTGAGCACATTATTATAATGATTACAATGTTCATCTTGTAACTAAATATGCTATTGTAATGATTACAATGTCCATTTTGCAATTGAGCATGCTTGTATACTGATTACAATGTTCACCTTGCAACTGATGATGTTTTTATAATGATTACAATGTTCATCTTGTAACTGAACATGCAATTATAAGGATTACAATGTTCACTTTGTAACTGAACATGCTATTACAATGATTGCAATGTTTACTTCGTAACTGAACATGCTATTATAACTATTACAATGTTCATCTTGTAACTGGGCATGTTTTTATAATGATTACAATGTTTATCTTGTAACTGAGCACGCTATTGTAATGATTACAATGTTCACCTTGTAACTGAGCACATTATTATAATGATTACAATGTTCATCTTGTAATTGAACGTGCTAATATAATGAATACAATGTTCATTTTGTAACTGATGATGTTATTTTAATGATTACAATATTCATCTTGTAACTGAATATGCTAATGTAATGATTACAATGTCCATTTTGCAACTGAGCATGCTTTTATACTGATTACAATGTCCACCTTGTAACTGAACATGCTATTATAATGATTACAATGTTCATCTTGTAACTGAGCATGCTTTTATACTGATTACAATGTTCACCTTTTAACTGAACATGCTATTTTAATGATGACAATGTTCATTTTGTAACTAAACATGCTATTATGTCGATTACAATCTTCATCTTGTAACTGAAAATGATATTATAATGATTACAATGTTTATCTTGCAACTGAGCATGCTATTATAATGATTACAATGTTCACTTCGTAACTGAACATGCTATTATAACTATTACAATGTTCATCTTATAATTGGACATGTTTTTATAATGATTACAATGTTCACCTTGTAACTGAACATGCTATTATAATGATTACAATGTTCATCTTGTAACTGAACATGATATTATGATTACAATTTTCATCTTGTAACTGAGCTTTCTATTATAATGATTACAATGTTTACCTTGTAACTGAGCGTGCTCATATAATGATTACAATGTTCACCTTGTAACTGAGCATGCTAATATAATGATTACAATGTTTATCTTGTGACTGAGCATGCTATTATAAAACACGAGTCTCTTTAACTGGATTTAGTCTATTTCAGCTGAAGGGAAAAATGAAAGATTTAGTCTGGATAATGTGTGGGGATAAGATGAGCATTTTAGCGTGTATTAGGTCCAAACTGCATCTTTGTACCGTTGATCGTTGAGAAGAAATAGAAGGCATTTCTCAATATTGGCACTTAAAAGATGGTGCCAGCTAGGAAATCAGCTCTAACCCCAGTGTTCCATGTGGGATTACAGATTTTCTTTCATACTTGCATTACAATGTGACGTCAAACCCAATCATCCAGTCATTCGGTGATTACTGTTACACAACAATTGAATCAAACCTTTCAGGTGTCATTTCAAGAGATCTAAAACGCTATCTAGTTAGCAACAAAGGCTTCAAAGGCTTAATTTGTGCTCTTGTGTACACAGTGCTTATTAGTACACGGACCCTGTCTGTGGAATTTTGTGTATATGTCGTCATACACTCAGTTATACTGTGGACTTTCCCTCTTGTAAACATTGCCTCTGTGCATTTTTCAGCATTGTGTAAGTACTTTAGTATTTGTATAGATATTGCTATCATTTCTTGTTAAACTTAAGTATTTTAGCTCTTGTAAAAGTCTTGTTATCTGTTCCTGTTAAATGTAATAAATTGTTAAAAAAAAAATCTGCTGGTTTTGGTTACTTTTTTGTGCGGCTAAACTGTCGTGTATTTCGAACAAGCCATCTCTTTATAATACAGATAGTTTTGGGTCGTAACATTATTTATTTATTTATTTGGTGTACTGGGGGAAACCCACGACTACCCGCAGGTTGCCAGAAGACCTCCTCATGGACGGCAAAAAGAGGAAGCCAGCCTGAGCTGGACTTGAACTCACAGCGACCGCATCGGTTGGAAGCCCATTGCAGGGCGATGGCGTGCTGACCCCCTCGATAACTGAGGCCCTCCTCAAACAAAAATTAAATAAGTAAGTAAAATGTAAAACGTTGTGAGGCCGATAGAAAATCATGTGTTTCTCTAACTGATTTCACTCCAATTTATTCTTTCATCCAGCGTGTTGACAGAGTCAGTGGAATTCGGATGTTTAAATGGTTTCAAGCAACAAAGTATCATTACTTCAAGATATTAATATAACCTGAAGTCAGGCAGCTTCTAAACCTGGATCACTGTGTTTTCCTGAATCGTTGATTAAATCAATTAACACCATACTGAATCTCTGCTACACAGTAAGCACCATCCTGAATCTCTGCTGCACAGTAAACACCGTCAGGAATTTTACACTGACTGCGATCAGATAGCATTTTTCTGTATAGACATGTATGTCGCTGTGCAACTGAGTGAGTGAGTGAGTGCTTGGGGTTTAACGTCGTACTCAACAATTTTTCAGTCATATGACGACGAAGGAATCATTAGGGTGCATGCACGTGTAATGTGCCTCCTTGTTGCAGGACGGATTTTCACCGCTCTTTTATTTAGTGCTGCATCACTGAGACGACTTACCGAAGGCAAGTAAGCCGCCCCGCCCGAGCCATTATACTGAAACGGGTCAACCAGTCGTTGCACTATCCCCTTCATGCTGAACGCCAAACGAGGAAGTTACAACTTCCTCTTTTAAAGTCTTAGGTGTGACTCGACCAAGGATTGATCCTGGATCTACCGGTCCCGAAGCGGACGCTCTACCAACTGTGCTATCCGGGCCGGTCTGTGCAACTGACGATCAGATAACATTTATCTGTAAAGACATGTATGTCTCTGCGCCATTTACTGTACCTATGTCTTTCACTTCAGGCAAACCTTAGTCCTCCCATACATAACCCCACCTGACAAGGCTCCTACTCAGGCTATTTTATTTCCTAGTGAAAGGAAGGCTTTAAGCATACATGTTTGTACATATAATATTAGTGGTGCGAGTTTTCAGTAATCCACAATTAACATATAACAGACCTATCAAAACCCTCACAGAATCCAAACGAAGTCCACCGTAAGCACTCTGGAAAAAACATATTAGGAGCTCAAGTACGTCTATATCGCATTTTTTATTTCATTTCTAACATGATGAGATCACAGAGCTGTTACATTTATCTGTCAAAACCGTTAGTTTAATAAGGTACATATTTGTCCTGAAAGAAAGAGACAAAGTTATTGATCTCATTAACGTACGTGTACCTGCCGACGAGCATCAGTTACCATTACTATTACAATGATTACAATGTTCATCTTGTAACTCACCATGCTGTTATTATGATTACAATGTTCATCTTGTAACTGAACATGCTAATATAATGATAACAATGTTCATTTTGCAACTGAACATGCTTTTATACTGATTACAATGTTCATCTTGTAACTACATATGCTAAAATAATGATAACAATGTTCATCTTGTAATGAAATATGCTAATATAATGATTGCAATATTCATTTTGTAACTGAGCATGCTATTATATTGATTACAATGATGATTTTGTAACAGTTGACGCTATTATAATGATTACAATGTTCACCTTGTAACTGAGCATGCTATTATAATGATTTAAATGTTCACCTTGTCACTGAACGTGCTATTATAATAATTTTAATGTTCATTTTGTAACTGAACACGGTATTAGGTTATTATAATGTTCATCTTGTAACTGAGTATGCTTTTATAATGATTGCAATGTTCATCTTGTAACTGAACATTCTATTATAATGATTTCAATGTTCATTTTGTAACTGAACACGCTATTAAATTATTACAATGTTCATCCTGTAACTGAACATGCTATTATAATGATTACAATGTTCATCTTGTAACTGAGCATGCTATTGTAATGATTACAATGTTCACCTTGTAACTCACCACATTATTATAATGATTACAATGTTCATCTTGTAACTAAAAATGATATTGTAATGATTACAATGTCCATTTTGCAACTGAGCATGCTAATATTCTAATTACAATGTTCACCTTGCAACTCATGATGTTTTTATAATCAATACAATGTTCACTTTGTAACTGAACATGCTATTACAATGATTACAATGTTCATCTTGTAACTGAACATGCTATTATGTCGATTACAATCTTCATCTTGCAACTGAGCATGATATTATAATGATTACAATGTTCATCTTGTAATTGAACGTGCTAATATAATGAATACAATGTTCATTTTGTAACTGATGATGTTATTATAATGTTACAATATTCATCTTGTAACTGAATATGCTAATGTAATGATTACAATGTCCATTTTGCAACTGAGCATGCTTTTATACTGATTAAAATGTCCACCTTGTAACTGAACATACTATTATAATGATTTAAATGTTCATCTTGTAACTGAGCATGTTTTTATAATGATTACAATGTTCACCTTGTAACTGAACATGCTTTTATAATGATTACAATGTTCATCTTGTAATTGAACGTGCTAATATAATGAATACAATGTTTTTTTTGTAACTGATGATGTTATTATAATGATTACAATATTCATCTTGTAAGTTAATATGCTAATGTAATGATTACAATGTCCATTTTGCAACTGACAATGCTTTTATACTGATTACAATGTTCACCTTGTCACTGATGATGTTTTTATAATGATTACAATGTTCATCTTGTAACTACATATGCTACAATACTGATTACAATGTTCATCTTGTAATGAAATATGCTAATATAGTAACTGCAATATTAATTTTGTAACTGAGCATGCTATTATATTGATTACAATGATGATTTTGTAACCGTTGACGCTATTATAATGATTACAATATTAATTTTGTAACTGAGCATGCTATTATACTGATTACAATGTTCATCTTGTAACTGAACATGCTATTATAATGATTACAATGTTCATGTTGTAACTGAACATGCTATTATACTGATAACAATGTTCATCTTGTAACTGGGCATACTAGTATAATGATTACAATGTTCATCTGGTAACTGAGTGAGTGCTTGGGTTTTAACGTCGTTCTCTCTGGTAACTGAACATGTTATTATAATGATTACAATGTTCATCTTGTAACTGAGCATACTAGTATAATGATTACATTGTTATTTTTGTAACTGAGCATGCTATTATACTGATTACAATGTTCATCTTGTAATTGAGCATGCTATTATAATGATTACAATGTTTATGTTGTTACTGAACATGCTATTATACTGATAACAATGTTCTTCTTGTAACTAAGCATGATATTATAATAATTACAATGTTTATTTAGTAAGTGAACATGCTATTATAATAATTACAATGTTCATCTTGTAACTGAACGTCCTAATATGGTGATTACAATGATCATCTTGTAAGTAAATATGTTATTATAATGATTACAATGTTCACCTTGTAAATGAACATGCCATTACAATAACTAAAATATTTATCTTGTAACTGAACATGCTATTATATCAATTACAATCCTCACGTTTCAACTAAACGTGCTAATATAATGATTACAATGTTTATCTTGTAACTGAAGATGCTATTATAATAATTACAAAGGGTGTCTTGTAACTGAACGTGCTATTATAGTAATTACAATAATCACCTTGTAACTGAACATGCTATTATAATGATTACAATGTTCACCATGTCACTGAAAGTGATATTATAATAGTTTTAATGTTCATTTTGTAACTGAACACGGTATTAGGTTATTGCAATGTTCATCCTGTAACCGAATATGCTATTATAATGATTACAATGTTCATCTTGTAACTGAGCATGCTATTACAATGATTACAGTGTTCATCTTGTAACTGACCATGCTGTTATTATGATTACAATGTTCATCTTGTAACTGAACATGCAATTATAAGGATTACAATGTTCACTTTGTAACTGAACATGCTATTACAATGATTGCAATGTTTACTTCGTAACTGAACATGCTATTATAACTATTACAATGTTCATCTTGTAACTGGGCATGTTTTTATAATGATTACAATGTTTATCTTGTAACTGAGCACGCTTTTGTAATGATTACAATGTTCACCTTGTAACTGAGCATATTATTATAATGATTACAATGTTCATCTTGTAATTGAACGTGCTAATATAATGAATACAATGTTCATTTTGTAACTGATGATGTTATTTTAATGATTACAATATTCATCTTGTAACTGAATATGCTAATGTAATGATTACAATGTCCATTTTGCAACTGAGCATGCTTTTATACTGATTACAATGTCCACCTTGTAACTGAACATGCTATTATAATGATTACAATGTTCATCTTGTAACTGAGCATGCTTTTATACTGATTACAATGTTCACCTTTTAACTGAACATGCTATTTTAATGATGACAATGTTCATTTTGTAACTGAACATGTTATTATGTCGATTACAATCTTCATCTTGTAACTGAAAATGATATTATAATGATTACAATGTTTATCTTGCAACTGAGCATGCTATTATAATGATTACAATGTTCACTTCGTAACTGAACATGCTATTATAACTATTACAATGTTCATCTTGTAATTGGACATGTTTTTATAATGATTACAATGTTCACCTTGTAACTGAACATGCTATTATAATGATTACAATGTTCATCTTGTAACTGAACATGCTATTATGATTACAATTTTCATCTTGTAACTGAGCTTTCTATTATAATGATTACAATGTTTACCTTGTAACTGAGCGTGCTCATATAATGATTACAATGTTCACCTTGTAACTGAGCATGCTAATATAATGATTACAATGTTTATCTTGTAACTGAGCATGCTATTATAAAACACGAGTCTCTTTAACTGGATTTAGTCTATTTCAGCTGAAGGGAAAAATGAAAGATTTAGTCTGTATAATGTGTGGGGATAAGATGAGCATTTTAGCGTGTATTAGGTCCAAACTGCATCTTTGTACCGTTGATCGTTGAGAAGAAATAGAAGGCATTTCTCAATATTGGCACTTAAAAGATGGTGCCAGCTAGGAAATCAGCTCTAACCCCAGTGTTCCATGTGGGATTACAGATTTTCTTTCATACTTGCATTACAATGTGACGTCAAACCCAATCATCCAGTTATTCGGTGATTACTGTTACACAACAATTGAATCAAACCTTTCAGGTGTCATTTCAAGAGATCTAAAACGCTATCTAGTTAGCAACAAAGGCTTCAAAGGCTTAATTTGTGCTCTTGTGTACACAGTGCTTATTAGTACACGGACCCTGTCTGTGGAATTTTGTGTATATGTCGTCATACACTCAGTTATACTGTGGACTTTCCCTCTTGTAAACATTGCCTCTGTGCATTTTTCAGCATTGTGTAAGTACTTTAGTATTTGTATAGATATTGCTATCATTTCTTGTTAAACTTAAGTATTTTAGCTCTTAAAAGTCTTATTATCTGTTCCTGTTAAATGTAATAAATTGTTAAAAAAAAAATCTGCTGGTTTTGGTTACTTTTGTGCGCGGCTAAACTGTCGTGTATTTCGAACAAGCCATCTCTTTATAATACAGATAGTTTTGGGTCGTAACATTATTTATTTATTTATTTGGTGTACTGGGGGAAACCCACGACTACCCGCAGGTTGCCAGAAGACCTCCTCATGGACGGCAAAAAGAGGAAGCCAGCCTGAGCTGGACTTGAACTCACAGCGACCGCATCGGTTGGAAGCCCATTGCAGGGCGATGGCGTGCTGACCCCCTCGATAACTGAGGCCCTCCTCAAACAAAAATTAAATAAGTAAGTAAAATGTAAAACGTTGTGAGGCCGATAGAAAATCATGTGTTTCTCTAACTGATTTCACTCCAATTTATTCTTTCATCCAGCGTGTTGACAGAGTCAGTGGAATTCGGATGTTTAAATGGTTTCAAGCAACAAAGTATCATTACTTCAAGATATTAATATAACCTGAAGTCAGCCAGCTTCTAAACCTGGATCACCGTGTTTTCCTGAATCGTTGATTAAATCAATTAACACCATACTGAATCTCTGTTGCACCGTAAACATCATCCTGAATCTCTGCTGCACAGTAAACACCGTCAGGAATTTTACACTGACTGCGATCAGATAGCATTTTTCTGTATAGACATGTATGTCGCTGTGCAACTGAGTGAGTGAGTGAGTGCTTGGGGTTTAACGTCGTACTCAACAATTTTTCAGTCATATGACGACGAAGGAATCATTAGGGTGCATGCACGTGTAATGTGCCTCCTTGTTGCAGGACGGATTTTCACCGCTCTTTTATTTAGTGCTGCATCACTGAGACGACTTACCGAAGGCAAGTAAGCCGCCCCGCCCGAGCCATTATACTGAAACGGGTCAACCAGTCGTTGCACTATCCCCTTCATGCTGAACGCCAAACGAGGAAGTTACAACTTCCTCTTTTAAAGTCTTAGGTGTGACTCGACCAAGGATTGATCCTGGATCTACCGGTCCCGAAGCGGACGCTCTACCAACTGTGCTATCCGGGCCGGTCTGTGCAACTGACGATCAGATAACATTTATCTGTAAAGACATGTATGTCTCTGCGCCATTTACTGTACCTATGTCTTTCACTTCAGGCAAACCTTAGTCCTCCCATACATAACCCCACCTGACAAGGCTCCTACTCAGGCTATTTTATTTCCTAGTGAAAGGAAGGCTTTAAGCATACATGTTTGTACATATAATATTAGTGGTGCGAGTTTTCAGTAATCCACAATTAACATATAACAGACCTATCAAAACCCTCACAGAATCCAAACGAAGTCCACCGTAAGCACTCTGGAAAAAACATATTAGGAGCTCAAGTACGTCTATATCGCATTTTTTATTTCATTTCTAACATGATGAGATCACAGAGCTGTTACATTTATCTGTCAAAACCGTTAGTTTAATAAGGTACATATTTGTCCTGAAAGAAAGAGACAAAGTTATTGATCTCATTAACGCACGTGTACCTGCCGACGAGCATCAGTTACCATTACTATTACAATGATTACAATGTTCATCTTGTAACTCACCATGCTGTTATTATGATTACAATGTTCATCTTGTAACTGAACATGCTAATATAATGATAACAATGTTCATTTTGCAACTGAACATGCTTTTATACTGATTACAATGTTCATCTTGTAACTACATATGCTAAAATAATGATAACAATGTTCATCTTGTAATGAAATATGCTAATATAATGATTGCAATATTCATTTTGTAACTGAGCATGCTATTATATTGATTACAATGATGATTTTGTTACAGTTGACGCTATTATAATGATTACAATGTTCACCTTGTAACTGAGCATGCTATTATAATGATTTAAATGTTCACCTTGTCACTGAACGTGCTATTATAATAATTTTAATGTTCATTTTGTAACTGAACACGGTATTAGGTTATTATAATGTTCATCTTGTAACTGAGTATGCTTTTATAATGATTGCAATGTTCATCTTGTAACTGAGCATGTTTTTATAATGATTACAATGTTCACCTTGTAACTGAACATGCTTTTATAATGATTACAATGTTCATCTTGTAATTGAACGTGCTAATATAATGAATACAATGTTTTTTTTGTAACTGATGATGTTATTATAATGATTACAATATTCATCTTGTAAGTTAATATGCTAATGTAATGATTACAATGTCCATTTTGCAACTGACAATGCTTTTATACTGATTACAATGTTCACCTTGTCACTGATGATGTTTTTATAATGATTACAATGTTCATCTTGTAACTACATATGCTATAATACTGATTACAATGTTCATCTTGTAATGAAATATGCTAATATAGTAACTGCAATATTAATTTTGTAACTGAGCATGCTATTATATTGATTACAATGATGATTTTGTAACCGTTGACGCTATTATAATGATTACAATATTAATTTTGTAACTGAGCATGCTATTATACTGATTACAATGTTCATCTTGTAACTGAACATGCTATTATAATGATTACAATGTTCATGTTGTAACTGAACATGCTATTATACTGATAACAATGTTCATCTTGTAACTGGGCATACTAGTATAATGATTACAATGTTCATTTTGTAACTGAGCATGCTATTATACTGATTACAATTTTTATCTTTTAATTGAGCATGCTATTATAATAATTACATTGCTCATCTTGTATTTGAGCAAGCTATTATAATTATTACAATGTTCATCTTGTAATTGAGCATACTAGTATAATGATTACAATGTTAATTTTGTAACTGAGCATGCTATTTTACTGATTACAATGTTCATCTTGTAATTTAGCATGCTATTATAATGATTACAATGTTCATGTTGTAACTGAACATGCTATTATACTGATAACAATGTTCATCTTGTAACTGAACATAACATTACAATAATTACAAAGTTCATTTTGTAACTGAATATGCTATTATATTGATTACAATGTTCATCTTGTAACTGAACATCCTAATATAATGATTACAATGTTCATCTGGTAACTGAGTGAGTGCTTGGGTTTTAACGTCGTTCTCTCTGGTAACTGAACATGTTATTATAATGATTACAATGTTCATCTTGTAACTGAGCATACTAGTATAATGATTACATTGTTAATTTTGTAACTGAGCATGCTATTATACTGATTACAATGTTCATCTTGTAATTGAGCATGCTATTATAATGAATACAATGTTTATGTTGTTACTGAACATGCTATTATACTGATAACAATGTTCATCTTGTAACTAAGCATGATATTATAATAATTACAATGTTCATTTAGTAAGTGAACATGCTATTATAATAATTACAATGTTCATCTTGTAACTGAACGTCCTAATATGATGATTACAATGATCATCTTGTAAGTAAACATGTTATTATAATGATTACAATGTTCACCTTGTAAATGAACATGCCATTACAATAACTAAAATATTTATTTTGTAACTGAACATGCTATTATATCAATTACAATCCTCACGTTTCAACTAAACGTGCTAATATAATGATTACAATGTTTATCTTGTAACTGAAGATGCTATTATAATAATTACAATTGGTGTCTTGTAACTGAACATGCTATTATAGTACTTACAAAAATCACCTTGTAACTGAACATGCTATTATAATGATTACAATGTTCACCATGTCACTGAAAGTGATATTATAATAGTTTTAATGTTCATTTTGTAACTGAACACGGTATTAGGTTATTGCAATGTTCATCCTGTAACCGAATATGCTATTATAATGATTACAATGTTCATCTTGTAACTGAGCATGCTATTACAATGATTACAATGTTCATCTTGTAACTGACCATGCTGTTATTATGATTACAATGTTTATCTTGTAACTGAACAGGCTAATATAATGATTACAATGTTCATTTTGCAACTGAACATGCTTTTTTACTGATTACAATGTTCATCTTGTAACTACATATGCTATAATAATGATTACAATGTTCATCTTGTAATGAAATATGCTAATATAATGATTGCAATATTCATTTTGTAACTGAGCATGATATTATATTAATTACAATAATGATTTTTCAACCGTTGACGCTATTATAATGATTACAATGTTCACCTTGTAACTGAGCATGCTATTATAAAAATTTTAATGTTCATTTTGTAACTGAACACGGTATTAGGATGTTATAATGTTCATCTTGTAACTGAATATGCTATTATAATGATTGCAATGTTCATCTTGGCACTGAACATTCTATTATAATGATTTCAATGTTCATTTTGTAACTGAACACGCTATTAAATTATTACAATGTTCATCCTTTAACTGAACATGATATTATAATGATTACAATGTTTTTATAATGATTACAATGTTCATCTTGTAATTGAACATGCAATTATAAGAATTACAATCTTCACTTTGTAACTGAACATGCTATTACAATGATTACAATGTTCATCTTGTAACTGAACATGCTATTATGTCGATTACAATATTCATCTTGCAACTGAGCATGATATTATAATGATTACAATGATCATCTTGTAATTGAACGTGCTAAAATAATAAATACAATGTTCATTATGTAACTGATGATGTTATTATAATGATTACAATATTCATCTTCTGACTGAATATGCTAATGTAATGATTACAATGTCCATTTTGCAACTGAGCATGCTTTTATACTGATTACAATGTCCACCTTGTAACTGAACATGCTATTATAATGATTACAATGTTCATCTTGTAATTGAACGTGCTAATATAATGAATACAATGTTCATTTTGTAACTGATGATGTTATTATAATGATTAAAATATTCATCTTGTAACTGAATATGCTAATGTAATGATTATAATGTCCATTTTACAACTGAGCATGCTTTTATACTGATTACAATGTCCACCTTGTAACTGAACATGCTATTATAATGATTTCAATGTTTATCTTGTAACTGAGCATGTTTTTATAATGATTACAATGTTCACCTTGCAACTGATGATGTTTTTATAATGATTACAATGTTCATCTTGTAACTGAGCATGCTATTGTAATGATTACAATGTTCACCTTGTAACTCACCACATTATTATAATGATTACAATGTTCATCTTGTAACTAAAAATGCTATTGTAATGATTACAATGTCCATTTTGCAACTGAGCATGCTAATATTCTAATTACAATGTTCACCTTGCAACTGATGATGTTTTTATAATCAATACAATGTTCACTTTGTAACTGAACATGCTATTACAATGATTACAATGTTCATCTTGTAACTGAACATGCTATTATGTCGATTACAATCTTCATCTTGCAACTGAGCATGATATTATAATAATTACAATGTTCATCTTGTAATTGAACGTGCTAATATAATGAATACAATGTTCATTTTATAACTGATGATGTTATTATAATGTTACAATATTCATCTTGTAACTGAATATGCTAATGTAATGATTACAATGTCCATTTTGCAACTGAGCATGCTTTTATACTGATTAAAATGTCCACCTTGTAACTGAACATACTATTATAATGATTTAAATGTTCATCTTGTAACTGAGCATGTTTTTATAATGATTACAATGTTCACCTTGTAACTGAACATGCTTTTATAATGATTACAATGTTCATCTTGTAATTGAACGTGCTAATATAATGAATACAATGTTTTTTTTGTAACTGATGATGTTATTATAATGATTACAATATTCATCTTGTAAGTTAATATGCTAATGTAATGATTACAATGTCCATTTTGCAACTGACAATGCTTTTATACTGATTACAATGTTCACCTTGTCACTGATGATGTTTTTATAATGATTACAATGTTCATCTTGTAACTACATATGCTATAATACTGATTACAATGTTCATTTTGTAATGAAATATGCTAATATAGTAACTGCAATATTAATTTTGTAACTGAGCATGCTATTATATTGATTACAATGATGATTTTGTAACCGTTGACGCTATTATAATGATTACAATATTAATTTTGTAACTGAGCATGCTATTATACTGATTACAATGTTCATCTTGTAACTGAACATGCTATTATAATGATTACAATGTTCATGTTGTAACTGAACATGCTATTATACTGATAACAATGTTCATCTTGTAACTGGGCATACTAGTATAATGATTACAATGTTCATCTGGTAACTGAGTGAGTGCTTGGGTTTTAACGTCGTTCTCTCTGGTAACTGAACATGTTATTATAATGATTACAATGTTCATCTTGTAACTGAGCATACTAGTATAATGATTACATTGTTATTTTTGTAACTGAGCATGCTATTATACTGATTACAATGTTCATCTTGTAATTGAGCATGCTATTATAATGATTACAATGTTTATGTTGTTACTGAACATGCTATTATACTGATAACAATGTTCTTCTTGTAACTAAGCATGATATTATAATAATTACAATGTTCATTTAGTAAGTGAACATGCTATTATAATAATTACAATGTTCATCTTGTAACTGAACGTCCTAATATGATGATTACAATGATCATCTTGTAAGTAAATATGTTATTATAATGATTACAATGTTCACCTTGTAAATGAACATGCCATTACAATAACTAAAATATTTATCTTGTAACTGAACATGCTATTATATCAATTACAATCCTCACGTTTCAACTAAACGTGCTAATATAATGATTACAATGTTTATCTTGTAACTGAAGATGCTATTATAATAATTACAAAGGGTGTCTTGTAACTGAACGTGCTATTATAGTAATTACAATAATCACCTTGTAACTGAACATGCTATTATAATGATTACAATGTTCACCATGTCACTGAAAGTGATATTATAATAGTTTTAATGTTCATTTTGTAACTGAACACGGTATTAGGTTATTGCAATGTTCATCCTGTAACCGAATATGCTATTATAATGATTACAATGTTCATCTTGTAACTGAGCATGCTATTACAATGATTACAATGTTCATCTTGTAACTGACCATGCTGTTATTATGATTACAATGTTCATCTTGTAACTGAACATGCAATTATAAGGATTACAATGTTCACTTTGTAACTGAACATGCTATTACAATGATTGCAATGTTTACTTCGTAACTGAACATGCTATTATAACTATTACAATGTTCATCTTGTAACTGGGCATGTTTTTATAATGATTACAATGTTTATCTTGTAACTGAGCACGCTTTTGTAATGATTACAATGTTCACCTTGTAACTGAGCACATTATTATAATGATTACAATGTTCATCTTGTAATTGAACGTGCTAATATAATGAATACAATGTTCATTTTGTAACTGATGATGTTATTTTAATGATTACAATATTCATCTTGTAACTGAATATGCTAATGTAATGATTACAATGTCCATTTTGCAACTGAGCATGCTTTTATACTGATTACAATGTCCACCTTGTAACTGAACATGCTATTATAATGATTACAATGTTCATCTTGTAACTGAGCATGCTTTTATACTGATTACAATGTTCACCTTTTAACTGAACATGCTATTTTAATGATGACAATGTTCATTTTGTAACTGAACATGTTATTATGTCGATTACAATCTTCATCTTGTAACTGAAAATGATATTATAATGATTACAATGTTTATCTTGCAACTGAGCATGCTATTATAATGATTACAATGTTCACTTCGTAACTGAACATGCTATTATAACTATTACAATGTTCATCTTGTAATTGGACATGTTTTTATAATGATTACAATGTTCACCTTGTAACTGAACATGCTATTATAATGATTACAATGTTCATCTTGTAACTGAACATGCTATTATGATTACAATTTTCATCTTGTAACTGAGCTTTCTATTATAATGATTACAATGTTTACCTTGTAACTGAGCGTGCTCATATAATGATTACAATGTTCACCTTGTAACTGAGCATGCTAATATAATGATTACAATGTTTATCTTGTAACTGAGCATGCTATTATAAAACACGAGTCTCTTTAACTGGATTTAGTCTATTTCAGCTGAAGGGAAAAATGAAAGATTTAGTCTGTATAATGTGTGGGGATAAGATGAGCATTTTAGCGTGTATTAGGTCCAAACTGCATCTTTGTACCGTTGATCGTTGAGAAGAAATAGAAGGCATTTCTCAATATTGGCACTTAAAAGATGGTGCCAGCTAGGAAATCAGCTCTAACCCCAGTGTTCCATGTGGGATTACAGATTTTCTTTCATACTTGCATTACAATGTGACGTCAAACCCAATCATCCAGTCATTCGGTGATTACTGTTACACAACAATTGAATCAAACCTTTCAGGTGTCATTTCAAGAGATCTAAAACGCTATCTAGTTAGCAACAAAGGCTTCAAAGGCTTAATTTGTGCTCTTGTGTACACAGTGCTTATTAGTACACGGACCCTGTCTGTGGAATTTTGTGTATATGTCGTCATACACTCAGTTATACTGTGGACTTTCCCTCTTGTAAACATTGCCTCTGTGCATTTTTCAGCATTGTGTAAGTACTTTAGTATTTGTATAGATATTGCTATCATTTCTTGTTAAACTTAAGTATTTTAGCTCTTAAAAGTCTTATTATCTGTTCCTGTTAAATGTAATAAATTGTTAAAAAAAAAATCTGCTGGTTTTGGTTACTTTTGTGCGCGGCTAAACTGTCGTGTATTTCGAACAAGCCATCTCTTTATAATACAGATAGTTTTGGGTCGTAACATTATTTATTTATTTATTTGGTGTACTGGGGGAAACCCACGACTACCCGCAGGTTGCCAGAAGACCTCCTCATGGACGGCAAAAAGAGGAAGCCAGCCTGAGCTGGACTTGAACTCACAGCGACCGCATCGGTTGGAAGCCCATTGCAGGGCGATGGCGTGCTGACCCCCTCGATAACTGAGGCCCTCCTCAAACAAAAATTAAATAAGTAAGTAAAATGTAAAACGTTGTGAGGCCGATAGAAAATCATGTGTTTCTCTAACTGATTTCACTCCAATTTATTCTTTCATCCAGCGTGTTGACAGAGTCAGTGGAATTCGGATGTTTAAATGGTTTCAAGCAACAAAGTATCATTACTTCAAGATATTAATATAACCTGAAGTCAGGCAGCTTCTAAACCTGGATCACCGTGTTTTCCTGAATCGTTGATTAAATCAATTAACACCATACTGAATCTCTGTTGCACCGTAAACATCATCCTGAATCTCTGCTGCACAGTAAATACCATCCTGAAACTCTGCTACACAGTAAGCACCATCCTGAATCTCTGCTGCACAGTAAACACCGTCAGGAATTTTACACTGACTGCGATCAGATAGCATTTTTCTGTATAGACATGTATGTCGCTGTGCAACTGAGTGAGTGAGTGAGTGCTTGGGGTTTAACGTCGTACTCAACAATTTTTCAGTCATATGACGACGAAGGAATCATTAGGGTGCATGCACGTGTAATGTGCCTCCTTGTTGCAGGACGGATTTTCACCGCTCTTTTATTTAGTGCTGCATCACTGAGACGACTTACCGAAGGCAAGTAAGCCGCCCCGCCCGAGCCATTATACTGAAACGGGTCAACCAGTCGTTGCACTATCCCCTTCATGCTGAACGCCAAACGAGGAAGTTACAACTTCCTCTTTTAAAGTCTTAGGTGTGACTCGACCAAGGATTGATTTTTTTTTTTTTTTTTTTTTGATTGGTGTTTTACGCCGTACTCAAGAATATTTCACTTATACGACGGCGGCCAGCATTATGGTGGGTGGAAACCGGGCACAGCCCGGTGGAAACCCACGACCATCCGCAGGTTGCTGGCAGACCTTCCCACGTACGGCCGGAGAGGAAGCCAGCATGAGCTGGTCTTGAACTCACAGCGACCGCATTGGTGAGAGGCTTCTGGGTCACTACGCTGCGCTAGCGTGCTAACCGACTGAGCCACGGAGGCCCCACCAAGGATTGATCCTGGATCTACCGGTCCCGAAGCGGACGCTCTACCAACTGTGCTATCCGGGCCGGTCTGTGCAACTGACGATCAGATAACATTTATCTGTAAAGACATGTATGTCTCTGCGCCATTTACTGTACCTATGTCTTTCACTTCAGGCAAACCTTAGTCCTCCCATACATAACCCCACCTGACAAGGCTCCTACTCAGGCTATTTTATTTCCTAGTGAAAGGAAGGCTTTAAGCATACATGTTTGTACATATAATATTAGTGGTGCGAGTTTTCAGTAATCCACAATTAACATATAACAGACCTATCAAAACCCTCACAGAATCCAAACGAAGTCCACCGTAAGCACTCTGGAAAAAACATATTAGGAGCTCAAGTACGTCTATATCGCATTTTTTATTTCATTTCTAACATGATGAGATCACAGAGCTGTTACATTTATCTGTCAAAACCGTTAGTTTAATAAGGTACATATTTGTCCTGAAAGAAAGAGACAAAGTTATTGATCTCATTAACGCACGTGTACCTGCCGACGAGCATCAGTTACCATTACTATTACAATGATTACAATGTTCATCTTGTAACTCACCATGCTGTTATTATGATTACAATGTTCATCTTGTAACTGAACATGCTAATATAATGATAACAATGTTCATTTTGCAACTGAACATGCTTTTATACTGATTACAATGTTCATCTTGTAACTACATATGCTAAAATAATGATAACAATGTTCATCTTGTAATGAAATATGCTAATATAATGATTGCAATATTCATTTTGTAACTGAGCATGCTATTATATTGATTACAATGATGATTTTGTTACAGTTGACGCTATTATAATGATTACAATGTTCACCTTGTAACTGAGCATGCTATTATAATGATTTAAATGTTCACCTTGTCACTGAACGTGCTATTATAATAATTTTAATGTTCATTTTGTAACTGAACACGGTATTAGGTTATTATAATGTTCATCTTGTAACTGAGTATGCTTTTATAATGATTGCAATGTTCATCTTGTAACTGAGCATGTTTTTATAATGATTACAATGTTCACCTTGTAACTGAACATGCTTTTATAATGATTACAATGTTCATCTTGTAATTGAACGTGCTAATATAATGAATACAATGTTTTTTTTTGTAACTGATGATGTTATTATAATGATTACAATATTCATCTTGTAAGTTAATATGCTAATGTAATGATTACAATGTCCATTTTGCAACTGACAATGCTTTTATACTGATTACAATGTTCACCTTGTCACTGATGATGTTTTTATAATGATTACAATGTTCATCTTGTAACTACATATGCTATAATACTGATTACAATGTTCATCTTGTAATGAAATATGCTAATATAGTAACTGCAATATTAATTTTGTAACTGAGCATGCTATTATATTGATTACAATGATGATTTTGTAACCGTTGACGCTATTATAATGATTACAATATTAATTTTGTAACTGAGCATGCTATTATACTGATTACAATGTTCATCTTGTAACTGAACATGCTATTATAATGATTACAATGTTCATGTTGTAACTGAACATGCTATTATACTGATAACAATGTTCATCTTGTAACTGGGCATACTAGTATAATGATTACAATGTTCATTTTGTAACTGAGCATGCTATTATACTGATTACAATTTTTATCTTTTAATTGAGCATGCTATTATAATAATTACATTGCTCATCTTGTATTTGAGCAAGCTATTATAATTATTACAATGTTCATCTTGTAATTGAGCATACTAGTATAATGATTACAATGTTAATTTTGTAACTGAGCATGCTATTTTACTGATTACAATGTTCATCTTGTAATTTATCATGCTATTATAATGATTACAATGTTCATGTTGTAACTGAACATGCTATTATACTGATAACAATGTTCATCTTGTAACTGAACATAACATTACAATAATTACAATGTTCATTTTGTAACTGAATATGCTATTATATTGATTACAATGTTCATCTTGTAACTGAACATCCTAATATAATGATTACAATGTTCATCTGGTAACTGAGTGAGTGCTTGGGTTTTAACGTCGTTCTCTCTGGTAACTGAACATGTTATTATAATGATTACAATGTTCATCTTGTAACTGAGCATACTAGTATAATGATTACATTGTTAATTTTGTAACTGAGCATGCTATTATACTGATTACAATGTTCATCTTGTAATTGAGCATGCTATTATAATGAATACAATGTTTATGTTGTTACTGAACATGCTATTATACTGATAACAATGTTCATCTTGTAACTAAGCATGATATTATAATAATTACAATGTTCATTTAGTAAGTGAACATGCTATTATAATAATTACAATGTTCATCTTGTAACTGAACGTCCTAATATGATGATTACAATGATCATCTTGTAAGTAAACATGTTATTATAATGATTACAATGTTCACCTTGTAAATGAACATGCCATTACAATAACTAAAATATTTATCTTGTAACTGAACATGCTATTATATCAATTACAATCCTCACGTTTCAACTAAACGTGCTAATATAATGATTACAATGTTTATCTTGTAACTGAAGATGCTATTATAATAATTACAATTGGTGTCTTGTAACTGAACATGCTATTATAGTACTTACAAAAATCACCTTGTAACTGAACATGCTATTATAATGATTACAATGTTCACCATGTCACTGAAAGTGATATTATAATAGTTTTAATGTTCATTTTGTAACTGAACACGGTATTAGGTTATTGCAATGTTCATCCTGTAACCGAATATGCTATTATAATGATTACAATGTTCATCTTGTAACTGAGCATGCTATTACAATGATTACAATGTTCATCTTGTAACTGACCATGCTGTTATTATGATTACAATGTTTATCTTGTAACTGAACAGGCTAATATAATGATTACAATGTTCATTTTGCAACTGAACATGCTTTTTTACTGATTACAATGTTCATCTTGTAACTACATATGCTATAATAATGATTACAATGTTCATCTTGTAATGAAATATGCTAATATAATGATTGCAATATTCATTTTGTAACTGAGCATGATATTATATTAATTACAATAATGATTTTTCAACCGTTGACGCTATTATAATGATTACAATGTTCACCTTGTAACTGAGCATGCTATTATAAAAATTTTAATGTTCATTTTGTAACTGAACACGGTATTAGGATGTTATAATGTTCATCTTGTAACTGAATATGCTATTATAATGATTGCAATGTTCATCTTGGCACTGAACATTCTATTATAATGATTTCAATGTTCATTTTGTAACTGAACACGCTATTAAATTATTACAATGTTCATCCTGTAACTGAACATGCTATTATAATGATTACAATGTTTTTATAATGATTACAATGTTCATCTTGTAATTGAACATGCAATTATAAGAATTACAATCTTCACTTTGTAACTGAACATGCTATTACAATGATTACAATGTTCATCTTGTAACTGAACATGCTATTATGTCGATTACAATATTCATCTTGCAACTGAGCATGATATTATAATGATTACAATGATCATCTTGTAATTGAACGTGCTAAAATAATAAATACAATGTTCATTATGTAACTGATGATGTTATTATAATGATTACAATATTCATCTTCTGACTGAATATGCTAATGTAATGATTACAATGTCCATTTTGCAACTGAGCATGCTTTTATACTGATTACAATGTCCACCTTGTAACTGAACATGCTATTATAATGATTACAATGTTCATCTTGTAATTGAACGTGCTAATATAATGAATACAATGTTCATTTTGTAACTGATGATGTTATTATAATGATTAAAATATTCATCTTGTAACTGAATATGCTAATGTAATGATTATAATGTCCATTTTACAACTGAGCATGCTTTTATACTGATTACAATGTCCACCTTGTAACTGAACATGCTATTATAATGATTTCAATGTTTATCTTGTAACTGAGCATGTTTTTATAATGATTACAATGTTCACCTTGCAACTGATGATGTTTTTATAATGATTACAATGTTCATCTTGTAACTGAGCATGCTATTGTAATGATTACAATGTTCACCTTGTAACTCACCACATTATTATAATGATTACAATGTTCATCTTGTAACTAAAAATGCTATTGTAATGATTACAATGTCCATTTTGCAACTGAGCATGCTAATATTCTAATTACAATGTTCACCTTGCAACTGATGATGTTTTTATAATCAATACAATGTTCACTTTGTAACTGAACATGCTATTACAATGATTACAATGTTCATCTTGTAACTGAACATGCTATTATGTCGATTACAATCTTCATCTTGCAACTGAGCATGATATTATAATAATTACAATGTTCATCTTGTAATTGAACGTGCTAATATAATGAATACAATGTTCATTTTATAACTGATGATGTTATTATAATGTTACAATATTCATCTTGTAACTAAATATGCTAATGTAATGATTACAATGTCCATTTTGCAACTGAGCATGCTTTTATACTGATTAAAATGTCCACCTTGTAACTGAACATACTATTATAATGATTTAAATGTTCATCTTGTAACTGAGCATGTTTTTATAATGATTACAATGTTCATCTTGTAACTGAACATGCTTTTATAATGATTACAATGTTCATCTTGTAATTGAACGTGCTAATATAATGAATACAATGTTTTTTTTGTAACTGATGATGTTATTATAATGATTACAATATTCATCTTGTAAGTTAATATGCTAATGTAATGATTACAATGTCCATTTTGCAACTGACAATGCTTTTATACTGATTACAATGTTCACCTTGTCACTGATGATGTTTTTATAATGATTACAATGTTCATCTTGTAACTACATATGCTATAATACTGATTACAATGTTCATTTTGTAATGAAATATGCTAATATAGTAACTGCAATATTAATTTTGTAACTGAGCATGCTATTATATTGATTACAATGATGATTTTGTAACCGTTGACGCTATTATAATGATTACAATATTAATTTTGTAACTGAGCATGCTATTATACTGATTACAATGTTCATCTTGTAACTGAACATGCTATTATAATGATTACAATGTTCATGTTGTAACTGAACATGCTATTATACTGATAACAATGTTCATCTTGTAACTGGGCATACTAGTATAATGATTACAATGTTCATCTGGTAACTGAGTGAGTGCTTGGGTTTTAACGTCGTTCTCTCTGGTAACTGAACATGTTATTATAATGATTACAATGTTCATCTTGTAACTGAGCATACTAGTATAATGATTACATTGTTATTTTTGTAACTGAGCATGCTATTATACTGATTACAATGTTCATCTTGTAATTGAGCATGCTATTATAATGATTACAATGTTTATGTTGTTACTGAACATGCTATTATACTGATAACAATGTTCTTCTTGTAACTAAGCATGATATTATAATAATTACAATGTTCATTTAGTAAGTGAACATGCTATTATAATAATTACAATGTTCATCTTGTAACTGAACGTCCTAATATGATGATTACAATGATCATCTTGTAAGTAAATATGTTATTATAATGATTACAATGTTCACCTTGTAAATGAACATGCCATTACAATAACTAAAATATTTATCTTGTAACTGAACATGCTATTATATCAATTACAATCCTCACGTTTCAACTAAACGTGCTAATATAATGATTACAATGTTTATCTTGTAACTGAAGATGCTATTATAATAATTACAAAGGGTGTCTTGTAACTGAACGTGCTATTATAGTAATTACAATAATCACCTTGTAACTGAACATGCTATTATAATGATTACAATGTTCACCATGTCACTGAAAGTGATATTATAATAGTTTTAATGTTCATTTTGTAACTGAACACGGTATTAGGTTATTGCAATGGTCATCCTGTAACCGAATATGCTATTATAATGATTACAATGTTCATCTTGTAACTGAGCATGCTATCACAATGATTACAGTGTTCATCTTGTAACTGACCATGCTGTTATTATGATTACAATGTTCATCTTGTAACTGAACATGCAATTATAAGGATTACAATGTTCACTTTGTAACTGAACATGCTATTACAATGATTGCAATGTTTACTTCGTAACTGAACATGCTATTATAACTATTACAATGTTCATCTTGTAACTGGGCATGTTTTTATAATGATTACAATGTTTATCTTGTAACTGAGCACGCTTTTGTAATGATTACAATGTTCACCTTGTAACTGAGCACATTATTATAATGATTACAATGTTCATCTTGTAATTGAACGTGCTAATATAATGAATACAATGTTCATTTTGTAACTGATGATGTTATTTTAATGATTACAATATTCATCTTGTAACTGAATATGCTAATGTAATGATTACAATGTCCATTTTGCAACTGAGCATGCTTTTATACTGATTACAATGTCCACCTTGTAACTGAACATGCTATTATAATGATTACAATGTTCATCTTGTAACTGAGCATGCTTTTATACTGATTACAATGTTCACCTTTTAACTGAACATGCTATTTTAATGATGACAATGTTCATTTTGTAACTGAACATGCTATTATGTCGATTACAATCTTCATCTTGTAACTGAAAATGATATTATAATGATTACAATGTTTATCTTGCAACTGAGCATGCTATTATAATGATTACAATGTTCACTTCGTAACTGAACATGCTATTATAACTATTACAATGTTCATCTTGTAATTGGACATGTTTTTATAATGATTACAATGTTCACCTTGTAACTGAACATGCTATTATAATGATTACAATGTTCATCTTGTAACTGAACATGCTATTATGATTACAATTTTCATCTTGTAACTGAGCTTTCTATTATAATGATTACAATGTTTACCTTGTAACTGAGCGTGCTCATATAATGATTACAATGTTCACCTTGTAACTGAGCATGCTAATATAATGATTACAATGTTTATCTTGTAACTGAGCATGCTATTATAAAACACGAGTCTCTTTAACTGGATTTAGTCTATTTCAGCTGAAGGGAAAAATGAAAGATTTAGTCTGGATAATGTGTGGGGATAAGATGAGCATTTTAGCGTGTATTAGGTCCAAACTGCATCTTTGTACCGTTGATCGTTGAGAAGAAATAGAAGGCATTTCTCAATATTGGCACTTAAAAGATGGTGCCAGCTAGGAAATCAGCTCTAACCCCAGTGTTCCATGTGGGATTACAGATTTTCTTTCATACTTGCATTACAATGTGACGTCAAACCCAATCATCCAGTCATTCGGTGATTACTGTTACACAACAATTGAATCAAACCTTTCAGGTGTCATTTCAAGAGATCTAAAACGCTATCTAGTTAGCAACAAAGGCTTCAAAGGCTTAATTTGTGCTCTTGTGTACACAGTGCTTATTAGTACACGGACCCTGTCTGTGGAATTTTGTGTATATGTCGTCATACACTCAGTTATACTGTGGACTTTCCCTCTTGTAAACATTGCCTCTGTGCATTTTTCAGCATTGTGTAAGTACTTTAGTATTTGTATAGATATTGCTATCATTTCTTGTTAAACTTAAGTATTTTAGCTCTTAAAAGTCTTATTATCTGTTCCTGTTAAATGTAATAAATTGTTAAAAAAAAAATCTGCTGGTTTTGGTTACTTTTGTGCGCGGCTAAACTGTCGTGTATTTCGAACAAGCCATCTCTTTATAATACAGATAGTTTTGGGTCGTAACATTATTTATTTATTTATTTGGTGTACTGGGGGAAACCCACGACTACCCGCAGGTTGCCAGAAGACCTCCTCATGGACGGCAAAAAGAGGAAGCCAGCCTGAGCTGGACTTGAACTCACAGCGACCGCATCGGTTGGAAGCCCATTGCAGGGCGATGGCGTGCTGACCCCCTCGATAACTGAGGCCCTCCTCAAACAAAAATTAAATAAGTAAGTAAAATGTAAAACGTTGTGAGGCCGATAGAAAATCATGTGTTTCTCTAACTGATTTCACTCCAATTTATTCTTTCATCCAGCGTGTTGACAGAGTCAGTGGAATTCGGATGTTTAAATGGTTTCAAGCAACAAAGTATCATTACTTCAAGATATTAATATAACCTGAAGTCAGGCAGCTTCTAAACCTGGATCACCGTGTTTTCCTGAATCGTTGATTAAATCAATTAACACCATACTGAATCTCTGTTGCACCGTAAACATCATCCTGAATCTCTGCTGCACAGTAAATACCATCCTGAAACTCTGCTACACAGTAAGCACCATCCTGAATCTCTGCTGCACAGTAAACACCGTCAGGAATTTTACACTGACTGCGATCAGATAGCATTTTTCTGTATAGACATGTATGTCGCTGTGCAACTGAGTGAGTGAGTGAGTGCTTGGGGTTTAACGTCGTACTCAACAATTTTTCAGTCATATGACGACGAAGGAATCATTAGGGTGCATGCACGTGTAATGTGCCTCCTTGTTGCAGGACGGATTTTCACCGCTCTTTTATTTAGTGCTGCATCACTGAGACGACTTACCGAAGGCAAGTAAGCCGCCCCGCCCGAGCCATTATACTGAAACGGGTCAACCAGTCGTTGCACTATCCCCTTCATGCTGAACGCCAAACGAGGAAGTTACAACTTCCTCTTTTAAAGTCTTAGGTGTGACTCGACCAAGGATTGATTTTTTTTTTTTTTTTTTTTTGATTGGTGTTTTACGCCGTACTCAAGAATATTTCACTTATACGACGGCGGCCAGCATTATGGTGGGTGGAAACCGGGCACAGCCCGGTGGAAACCCACGACCATCCGCAGGTTGCTGGCAGACCTTCCCACGTACGGCCGGAGAGGAAGCCAGCATGAGCTGGTCTTGAACTCACAGCGACCGCATTGGTGAGAGGCTTCTGGGTCACTACGCTGCGCTAGCGTGCTAACCGACTGAGCCACGGAGGCCCCACCAAGGATTGATCCTGGATCTACCGGTCCCGAAGCGGACGCTCTACCAACTGTGCTATCCGGGCCGGTCTGTGCAACTGACGATCAGATAACATTTATCTGTAAAGACATGTATGTCTCTGCGCCATTTACTGTACCTATGTCTTTCACTTCAGGCAAACCTTAGTCCTCCCATACATAACCCCACCTGACAAGGCTCCTACTCAGGCTATTTTATTTCCTAGTGAAAGGAAGGCTTTAAGCATACATGTTTGTACATATAATATTAGTGGTGCGAGTTTTCAGTAATCCACAATTAACATATAACAGACCTATCAAAACCCTCACAGAATCCAAACGAAGTCCACCGTAAGCACTCTGGAAAAAACATATTAGGAGCTCAAGTACGTCTATATCGCATTTTTTATTTCATTTCTAACATGATGAGATCACAGAGCTGTTACATTTATCTGTCAAAACCGTTAGTTTAATAAGGTACATATTTGTCCTGAAAGAAAGAGACAAAGTTATTGATCTCATTAACGCACGTGTACCTGCCGACGAGCATCAGTTACCATTACTATTACAATGATTACAATGTTCATCTTGTAACTCACCATGCTGTTATTATGATTACAATGTTCATCTTGTAACTGAACATGCTAATATAATGATAACAATGTTCATTTTGCAACTGAACATGCTTTTATACTGATTACAATGTTCATCTTGTAACTACATATGCTAAAATAATGATAACAATGTTCATCTTGTAATGAAATATGCTATTATAATGATTGCAATATTCATTTTGTAACTGAGCATGCTATTATATTGATTACAATGATGATTTTGTAACAGTTGACGCTATTATAATGTTTACAATGTTCACCTTGTAACTGAGCATGCTATTATAATGATTTAAATGTTCACCTTGTCACTGAACGTGCTATTATAATAATTTTAATGTTCATTTTGTAACTGAACACGGTATTAGGTTATTATAATGTTCATCTTGTAACTGCGTATGCTTTTATAATGATTGCAATGTTCATCTTGTAACTGAGCATGTTTTTATAATGATTACAATGTTCACCTTGTAACTGAACATGCTTTTATAATGATTACAATGTTCATCTTGTAATTGAACGTGCTAATATAATGAATACAATGTTTTTTTTGTAACTGATGATCTTATTATAATGATTACAATATTCATCTTGTAAGTTAATATGCTAATGTAATGATAACAATGTCCATTTTGCAACTGACAATGCTTTTATACTGATTACAATGTTCACCTTGTCACTGATGATGTTTTTATAATGATTACAATGTTCATCTTGTAACTACATATGCTATAATACTGATTACAATGTTCATCTTGTAATGAAATATGCTAATATAGTAACTGCAATATTAATTTTGTAACTGAGCATGCTATTATATTGATTACAATGATGATTTTGTAACCGTTGACGCTATTATAATGATTACAATATTAATTTTGTAACTGAGCATGCTATTATACTGATTACAATGTTCATCTTGTAACTGAACATGCTATTATAATGATTACAATGTTCATGTTGTAACTGAACATGCTATTATACTGATAACAATGTTCATCTTGTAACTGGGCATACTAGTATAATGATTACAATGTTCATTTTGTAACTGAGCATGCTATTATACTGATTACAATTTTTATCTTTTAATTGAGCATGCTATTATAATAATTACATTGCTCATCTTGTATTTGAGCAAGCTATTATAATTATTACAATGTTCATCTTGTAATTGAGCATACTAGTATAATGATTACAATGTTAATTTTGTAACTGAGCATGCTATTTTACTGATTACAATGTTCATCTTGTAATTTAGCATGCTATTATAATGATTACAATGTTCATGTTGTAACTGAACATGCTATTATACTGATAACAATGTTCATCTTGTAACTGAACATAACATTACAATAATTACAATGTTCATTTTGTAACTGAATATGCTATTATATTGATTACAATGTTCATCTTGTAACTGAACATCCTAAAATAATGATTACAATGTTCATCTGGTAACTGAGTGAGTGCTTGGGTTTTAACGTCGTTCTCTCTGGTAACTGAACATGTTATTATAATGATTACAATGTTCATCTTGTAACTGAGCATACTAGTATAATGATTACATTGTTAATTTTGTAACTGAGCATGCTATTATACTGATTACAATGTTCATCTTGTAATTGAGCATGCTATTATAATGAATACAATGTTTATGTTGTTACTGAACATGCTATTATACTGATAACAATGTTCATCTTGTAACTAAGCATGATATTATAATAATTACAATGTTCATTTAGTAAGTGAACATGCTATTATAATAATTACAATGTTCATCTTGTAACTGAACGTCCTAATATGATGATTACAATGATCATCTTGTAAGTAAACATGTTATTATAATGATTACAATGTTCACCTTGTAAATGAACATGCCATTACAATAACTAAAATATTTATCTTGTAACTGAACATGCTATTATATCAATTACAATCCTCACGTTTCAACTAAACGTGCTAATATAATGATTACAATGTTTATCTTGTAACTGAAGATGCTATTATAATAATTACAATTGGTGTCTTGTAACTGAACATGCTATTATAGTACTTACAAAAATCACCTTGTAACTGAACATGCTATTATAATGATTACAATGTTCACCATGTCACTGAAAGTGATATTATAATAGTTTTAATGTTCATTTTGTAACTGAACACGGTATTAGGTTATTGCAATGTTCATCCTGTAACCGAATATGCTATTATAATGATTACAATGTTCATCTTGTAACTGAGCATGCTATTACAATGATTACAATGTTCATCTTGTAACTGACCATGCTGTTTTTATGATTACAATGTTTATCTTGTAACTGAACAGGCTAATATAATGATTACAATGTTCATTTTGCAACTGAACATGCTTTTTTACTGATTACAATGTTCATCTTGTAACTACATATGCTATAATAATGATTACAATGTTCATCTTGTAATGAAATATGCTAATATAATGATTGCAATATTCATTGTGTAACTGAGCATGATATTATATTAATTACAATAATGATTTTTCAACCGTTGACGCTATTATAATGATTACAATGTTCACCTTGTAACTGAGCATGCTATTATAAAAATTTTAATGTTCATTTTGTAACTGAACACGGTATTAGGATGTTATAATGTTCATCTTGTAACTGAATATGCTATTATAATGATTACAATGTTCATCTTGGCACTGAACATTCTATTATAATGATTTCAATGTTCATTTTGTAACTGAATACGCTATTAAATTATTACAATGTTCATCCTGTTACTGAACATGCTATTATAATGATTACAATGTTTTTATAATGATTACAATGTTCATCTTGTAATTGAACATGCAATTATAAGAATTACAATCTTCACTTTGTAACTGAACATGCTATTACAATGATTACAATGTTCATCTTGTAACTGAGCATGCTATTATGTCGATTACAATATTCATCTTGCAACTGAGCATGATATTATAATGATTACAATGATCATCTTGTAATTGAACGTGCTAATATAATGAATACAATGTTCATTATGTAACTGATGATGTTATTATAATGATTACAATATTCATCTTCTGACTGAATATGCTAATGTAATGATTACAATGTCCATTTTGCAACTGAGCATGCTTTTATACTGATTACAATGTCCACCTTGTAACTGAACATGCTATTATAATGATTACAATGTTCATCTTGTAATTGAACGTGCTAATATAATGAATACAATGTTCATTTTGTAACTGATGATGTTATTATAATGATTAAAATATTCATCTTGTAACTGAATATGCTAATGTAATGATTATAATGTCCATTTTACAACTGAGCATGCTTTTATACTGATTACAATGTCCACCTTGTAACTGAACATGCTATTATAATGATTTCAATGTTTATCTTGTAACTGAGCATGTTTTTATAATGATTACAATGTTCACCTTGCAACTGATGATGTTTTTATAATGATTACAATGTTCATCTTGTAACTGAACATGTAATTATAAGGATAACAATGTTCACTTTGTAACTGGACATGCTATTACAATGATTACAATGTTCATCTTGTAACTAAACATGCTATTATGTCGATTACAATCTTCATCTTTCAACTGAGCTCGATATTATAATGATTACAATGTTCATCTTGTAATTGAACGTGCTAATATAATGAATACAATGTTCATTTGGTAACTGATGATGTTATTATAATGATTACAATGTTCATCTTGTAATTGAACGTGCTAATATAATGAATACAATGTTCATTTTGTAACTGATGATGTTATTTTAATGATTACAATATTCATCTTGTAACTGAATATTCTAATGTAATGATTACAATGTCTATTTTGCAACTGAGCATGCTTTTATACTGATTACAATGTTCACTTTGTAACTGATGATGTTTTTATAATGATTACAATGTTCATCTTGTAACTACATATGCTATAATAATGATTACATTGTTCATTTGTAATAAAATATGGTAATATAATGGTTGCAATATTCATTTTGTAACTGAGCATGCTATTATATTGATTACAATGATGATTTTGTAACCGTTGACGCTATTATAATGATTACAATGTTTAATTTGTAACTGAACATGCTATTACAATGATAACAATGTGCATCTTGTAACTGAACATGCTATTATGTCGATTACAATCTTCATCTTGTAACTGAAAATGATATTATAATGATAACAATGTTTATCTTGCAACTGAGCATGCTATTATAATGATTACAATGTTCACTTCGTAACTGAACATGCTAATTTAACTATTACAATGTTCATCTTGTAACTGGGCATTATTTTATAATGATTACAATGTTCACCTTGTAACTGAGCAGGCTATTGTAATGATCACAATGTTCACCTTGTAACTGAGCACATTATTATAATGATTACAATGTTCATCTTGTAACTATATATGCTATTGTAATGATTACAATGTCCATTTTGCAACTGAGCATGCTTGTATACTGATTACAATGTTCACCTTGCAACTGATGATGTTTTTATAATGATTACAATGTTCATCTTGTAACTGAACATGCAATTATAAGGATTACAATGTTCACTTTGTAACTGAACATGCTATTACAATGATTGCAATGTTTACTTCGTAACTGAACATGCTATTATAACTATTACAATGTTCATCTTGTAACTGGGCATGTTTTTATAATGATTACAATGTTTATCTTGTAACTGAGCACGCTATTGTAATGATTACAATGTTCACCTTGTAACTGAGCACATTATTATAATGATTACAATGTTCATCTTGTAATTAAACGTGCTAATATAATGAATACAATGTTCATTTTGTAACTGATGATGTTATTTTAATGATTACAATATTCATCTTGTAACTGAATATGCTAATGTACTGATTACAATGTCCATTTTGCAACTGAGCATGCTTTTATACTGATTACAATGTCCACCTTGTAACTGAACATGCTATTATAATGATTACAATGTTCATCTTGTAACTGAGCATGCTTTTATACTGATTACAATGTTCACCTTTTAACTGAACATGCTATTTTAATGATGACAATGTTCATTTTGTAACTAAACATGCTATTATGTCGATTACAATCTTCATCTTGTAACTGAAAATGATATTATAATGATTACAATGTTCATCTTGTAACTGAGCATGCTATTGTAATGATTACAATGTTCACCTTGTAACTCACCACATTATTATAATGATTACAATGTTCATCTTGTAACTAAAAATGATATTGTAATGATTACAATGTCCATTTTGCAACTGAGCATGCTTGTATTCTGATTACAATGTTCACCTTGCAACTGATGATGTTTTTATAATGATTACAATGTTCATCTTGTAACTGAACATACAATTATAAGGATTACAATGTTCACTTTGTAACTGAACATGCTATTACAATGATTACAATGTTCATCTTGTAACTGAACATCCTATTATGTCGATTACAATCTTCATCTTGCAACTGAGCATGATATTATAATGATTACAATGTTCATCTTGTAATTGAACGTGCTAATATAATGAATACAATGTTCATTTTGTAACTGATGATGTTATTATAATGTTACAATATTCATCTTGTAACTGAATATGCTAATGTAATGATTACAATGTCCATTTTGCAACTGAGCATGCTTTTATACTGATTAAAATGTCCACCTTGTAACTGAACATACTATTATAATGATTTAAATGTTCATCTTGTAACTGAGCATGTTTTTATAATAATTACAATGTTCACCTTGTAACTGAACATGCTTTTATAATGATTACAATGTTCATCTTGTAATTGAACGTGCTAATATAATGAATACAATGTTTTTTTTGTAACTGATGATGTTATTATAATGATTACAATATTCATCTTGTAAGTTAATATGCTAATGTAATGATTACAATGTCCATTTTGCAACTGACAATGCTTTTATACTGATTACAATGTCCACCTTGTCACTGATGATGTTTTTATAATGATTACAATGTTCATCTTGTAACTACATATGCTATAATACTGATTACAATGTTCATCTTGTAATGAAATATGCTAATATAGTAACTGCAATATTAATTTTGTAACTGAGCATGCTATTATATTGATTACAATGATGATTTTGTAACCGTTGACGCTATTATAATGATTACAATATTAATTTTGTAACTGAGCATGCTATTATACTGATTACAATGTTCATCTTGTAACTGAACATGCTATTATAATGATTACAATGTTCATGTTGTAACTGAACATACTATTATACTGATAACAATGTTCATCTTGTAACTGGGCATACTAGTATAATGATTACAATGTTCATCTGGTAACTGAGTGAGTGCTTGGGTTTTAACGTCGTTCTCTCTGGTAACTGAACATGTTATTATAACGATTACAATGTTCATCTTGTAACTGAGCATACTAGTATAATGATTACATTGTTATTTTTGTAACTGAGCATGCTATTATACTGATTACAATGTTCATCTTGTAATTGAGCATGCTATTATAATGATTACAATGTTTATGTTGTTACTGAACATGCTATTATACTGATAACAATGTTCTTCTTGTAACTAAGCATGATATTATAATAATTACAATGTTCATTTAGTAAGTGAACATGCTATTATAATAATTACAATGTTCATCTTGTAACTGAACGTCCTAATATGATGATTACAATGATCATCTTGTAAGTAAATATGTTATTATAATGATTACAATGTTCACCTTGTAAATGAACATGCCATTACAATAACTAAAATATTTATCTTGTAACTGAACATGCTATTATATCAATTACAATCCTCACGTTTCAACTAAACGTGCTAATATAATGATTACAATGTTTATCTTGTAACTGAAGATGCTATTATAATAATTACAAAGGGTGTCTTGTAACTGAACGTGCTATTATAGTAATTACAATAATCACCTTGTAACTGAACATGCTATTATAATGATTACACTGTTCACCATGTCACTGAAAGTGATATTATAATAGTTTTAATGTTCATTTTGTAACTGAACACGGTATTAGGTTATTGCAATGTTCATCCTGTAACCGAATATGCTATTATAATGATTACAATGTTCATCTTGTAACTGAGCATGCTATTACAATGATTACAGTGTTCATCTTGTAACTGACCATGCTGTTATTATGATTACAATGTTCATCTTGTAACTGAACATGCAATTATAAGGATTACAATGTTCACTTTGTAACTGAACATGCTATTACAATGATTGCAATGTTTACTTCGTAACTGAACATGCTATTATAACTATTACAATGTTCATCTTGTAACTGGGCATGTTTTTATAATGATTACAATGTTTATCTTGTAACTGAGCACGCTTTTGTAATGATTACAATGTTCACCTTGTAACTGAGCACATTATTATAATGATTACAATGTTCATCTTGTAATTGAACGTGCTAATATAATGAATACAATGTTCATTTTGTAACTGATGATGTTATTTTAATGATTACAATATTCATCTTGTAACTGAATATGCTAATGTAATGATTACAATGTCCATTTTGCAACTGAGCATGCTTTTATACTGATTACAATGTCCACCTTGTAACTGAACATGCTATTATAATGATTACAATGTTCATCTTGTAACTGAGCATGCTTTTATACTGATTACAATGTTCACCTTTTAACTGAACATGCTATTTTAATGATGACAATGTTCATTTTGTAACTGAACATGTTATTATGTCGATTACAATCTTCATCTTGTAACTGAAAATGATATTATAATGATTACAATGTTTATCTTGCAACTGAGCATGCTATTATAATGATTACAATGTTCACTTCGTAACTGAACATGCTATTATAACTATTACAATGTTCATCTTGTAATTGGACATGTTTTTATAATGATTACAATGTTCACCTTGTAACTGAACATGCTATTATAATGATTACAATGTTCATCTTGTAACTGAACATGCTATTATGATTACAATTTTCATCTTGTAACTGAGCTTTCTATTATAATGATTACAATGTTTACCTTGTAACTGAGCGTGCTCATATAATGATTACAATGTTCACCTTGTAACTGAGCATGCTAATATAATGATTACAATGTTTATCTTGTAACTGAGCATGCTATTATAAAACACGAGTCTCTTTAACTGGATTTAGTCTATTTCAGCTGAAGGGAAAAATGAAAGATTTAGTCTGGATAATGTGTGGGGATAAGATGAGCATTTTAGCGTGTATTAGGTCCAAACTGCATCTTTGTACCGTTGATCGTTGAGAAGAAATAGAAGGCATTTCTCAATATTGGCACTTAAAAGATGGTGCCAGCTAGGAAATCAGCTCTAACCCCAGTGTTCCATGTGGGATTACAGATTTTCTTTCATACTTGCATTACAATGTGACGTCAAACCCAATCATCCAGTCATTCGGTGATTACTGTTACACAACAATTGAATCAAACCTTTCAGGTGTCATTTCAAGAGATCTAAAACGCTATCTAGTTAGCAACAAAGGCTTCAAAGGCTTAATTTGTGCTCTTGTGTACACAGTGCTTATTAGTACACGGACCCTGTCTGTGGAATTTTGTGTATATGTCGTCATACACTCAGTTATACTGTGGACTTGTAAACATTGCCTCTGTGCATTTTTCAGCATTGTGTAAGTACTTTAGTATTTGTATAGATATTGTTATCATTTCTTGTTAAACTTAAGTATTTTAGCTCTTAAAAGTCTTATTATCTGTTCCTGTTAAATGTAATAAATTGTTAAAAAAAAAATCTGCTGGTTTTGGTTACTTTTGTGCGCGGCTAAACTGTCGTGTATTTCGAACAAGCCATCTCTTTATAATACAGATAGTTTTGGGTCGTAACATTATTTATTTATTTATTTGGTGTACTGGGGGAAACCCACGACTACCCGCAGGTTGCCAGAAGACCTCCTCATGGACGGCAAAAAGAGGAAGCCAGCCTGAGCTGGACTTGAACTCACAGCGACCGCATCGGTTGGAAGCCCATTGCAGGGCGATGGCGTGCTGACCCCCTCGATAACTGAGGCCCTCCTCAAACAAAAATTAAATAAGTAAGTAAAATGTAAAACGTTGTGAGGCCGATAGAAAATCATGTGTTTCTCTAACTGATTTCACTCCAATTTATTCTTTCATCCAGCGTGTTGACAGAGTCAGTGGAATTCGGATGTTTAAATGGTTTCAAGCAACAAAGTATCATTACTTCAAGATATTAATATAACCTGAAGTCAGCCAGCTTCTAAACCTGGATCACCGTGTTTTCCTGAATCGTTGATTAAATCAATTAACACCATACTGAATCTCTGTTGCACCGTAAACATCATCCTGAATCTCTGCTGCACAGTAAACACCGTCAGGAATTTTACACTGACTGCGATCAGATAGCATTTTTCTGTATAGACATGTATGTCGCTGTGCAACTGAGTGAGTGAGTGAGTGCTTGGGGTTTAACGTCGTACTCAACAATTTTTCAGTCATATGACGACGAAGGAATCATTAGGGTGCATGCACGTGTAATGTGCCTCCTTGTTGCAGGACGGATTTTCACCGCTCTTTTATTTAGTGCTGCATCACTGAGACGACTTACCGAAGGCAAGTAAGCCGCCCCGCTCGAGCCATTATCCTGAAACGGGTCAACCAGTCGTTGCACTATCCCCTTCATGCTGAACGCCAAACGAGGAAGTTACAACTTCCTCTTTTAAAGTCTTAGGTGTGACTCGACCAAGGATTGATCCTGGATCTACCGGTCCCGAAGCGGACGCTCTACCAACTGTGCTATCCGGGCCGGTCTGTGCAACTGACGATCAGATAACATTTATCTGTAAAGACATGTATGTCTCTGCGCCATTTACTGTACCTATGTCTTTCACTTCAGGCAAACCTTAGTCCTCCCATACATAACCCCACCTGACAAGGCTCCTACTCAGGCTATTTTATTTCCTAGTGAAAGGAAGGCTTTAAGCATACATGTTTGTACATATAATATTAGTGGTGCGAGTTTTCAGTAATCCACAATTAACATATAACAGACCTATCAAAACCCTCACAGAATCCAAACGAAGTCCACCGTAAGCACTCTGGAAAAAACATATTAGGAGCTCAAGTACGTCTATATCGCATTTTTTATTTCATTTCTAACATGATGAGATCACAGAGCTGTTACATTTATCTGTCAAAACCGTTAGTTTAATAAGGTACATATTTGTCCTGAAAGAAAGAGACAAAGTTATTGATCTCATTAACGCACGTGTACCTGCCGACGAGCATCAGTTACCATTACTATTACAATGATTACAATGTTCATCTTGTAACTCACCATGCTGTTATTATGATTACAATGTTCATCTTGTAACTGAACATGCTAATATAATGATAACAATGTTCATTTTGCAACTGAACATGCTTTTATACTGATTACAATGTTCATCTTGTAACTACATATGCTAAAATAATGATAACAATGTTCATCTTGTAGTGAAATATGCTAATATAATGATTGCAATATTCATTTTGTAACTGAGCATGCTATTATATTGATTACAATGATGATTTTGTAACAGTTGACGCTATTATAATGATTACAATGTTCACCTTGTAACTGAGCATGCTATTATAATGATTTAAATGTTCACCTTGTCACTGAACGTGCTATTATAATAATTTTAATGTTCATTTTGTAACTGAACACGGTATTAGGTTATTATAATGTTCATCTTGTAACTGAGTATGCTTTTATAATGATTGCAATGTTCATCTTGTAACTGAGCATGTTTTTATAATGATTACAATGTTCACCTTGTAACTGAACATGCTTTTATAATGATTACAATGTTCATCTTGTAATTGAACGTGCTAATATAATGAATACAATGTTTTTTTTGTAACTGATGATGTTATTATAATGATTACAATATTCATCTTGTAAGTTAATATGCTAATGTAATGATTACAATGTCCATTTTGCAACTGACAATGCTTTTATACTGATTAGAATGTTCACCTTGTCACTGATGATGTTTTTATAATGATTACAATGTTCATCTTGTAACTACATATGCTATAATACTGATTACAATGTTCATCTTGTAATGAAATATGCTAATATAGTAACTGCAATATTAATTTTGTAACTGAGCATGCTATTATATTGATTACAATGATGATTTTGTAACCGTTGACGCTATTATAATAATTACAATATTAATTTTGTAACTGAGCATGCTATTATACTGATTACAATGTTCATCTTGTAACTGAACATGCTATTATAATGATTACAATGTTCATGTTGTAACTGAACATGCTATTATACTGATAACAATGTTCATCTTGTAACTGGGCATACTAGTATAATGATTACAATGTTCATTTTGTAACTGAGCATGCTATTATACTGATTACAATTTTTATCTTTTAATTGAGCATGCTATTATAATAATTACATTGCTCATCTTGTATTTGAGCAAGCTATTATAATTATTACAATGTTCATCTTGTAATTGAGCATACTAGTATAATGATTACAATGTTAATTTTGTAACTGAGCATGCTATTTTACTGATTACAATGTTCATCTTGTAATTTAGCATGCTATTATAATGATTACAATGTTCATGTTGTAACTGAACATGCTATTATACTGATAACAATGTTCATCTTGTAACTGAACATAACATTACAATAATTACAATGTTCATTTTGTAACTGAATATGCTATTATATTGATTACAATGTTCATCTTGTAACTGAACATCCTAATATAATGATTACAATGTTCATCTGGTAACTGAGTGAGTGCTTGGGTTTTAACGTCGTTCTCTCTGGTAACTGAACATGTTATTATAATGATTACAATGTTCATCTTGTAACTGAGCATACTAGTATAATGATTACATTGTTAATTTTGTAACTGAGCATGCTATTATACTGATTACAATGTTCATCTTGTAATTGAGCATGCTATTATAATGAATACAATGTTTATGTTGTTACTGAACATGCTATTATACTGATAACAATGTTCATCTTGTAACTAAGCATGATATTATAATAATTACAATGTTCATTTAGTAAGTGAACATGCTATTATAATAATTACAATGTTCATCTTGTAACTGAACGTCCTAATATGATGATTACAATGATCATCTTGTAAGTAAACATGTTATTATAATGATTACAATGTTCACCTTGTAAATGAACATGCCATTACAATAACTAAAATATTTATCTTGTAACTGAACATGCTATTATATCAATTACAATCCTCACGTTTCAACTAAACGTGCTAATATAATGATTACAATGTTTATCTTGTAACTGAAGATGCTATTATAATAATTACAATTGGTGTCTTGTAACTGAACATGCTATTATAGTACTTACAAAAATCACCTTGTAACTGAACATGCTATTATAATGATTACAATGTTCACCATGTCACTAAAAGTGATATTATAATAGTTTTAATGTTCATTTTGTAACTGAACACGGTATTAGGTTATTGCAATGTTCATCCTGTAACCGAATATGCTATTATAATGATTACAATGTTCATCTTGTAACTGAGCATGCTATTACAATGATTACAATGTTCATCTTGTAACTGACCATGCTGTTATTATGATTACAATGTTTATCTTGTAACTGAACAGGCTAATATAATGATTACAATGTTCATTTTGCAACTGAACATGCTTTTTTACTGATTACAATGTTCATCTTGTAACTACATATGCTATAATAATGATTACAATGTTCATCTTGTAATGAAATATGCTAATATAATGATTGCAATATTCATTTTGTAACTGAGCATGATATTATATTAATTACAATAATGATTTTTCAACCGTTGACGCTATTATAATGATTACAATGTTCACCTTGTAACTGAGCATGCTATTATAAAAATTTTAATGTTCATTTTGTAACTGAACACGGTATTAGGATGTTATAATGTTCATCTTGTAACTGAATATGCTATTATAATGATTGCAATGTTTATCTTGGCACTGAACATTCTATTATAATGATTTCAATGTTCATTTTGTAACTGAACACGCTATTAAATTATTACAATGTTCATCCTGTAACTGAACATGCTATTATAATGATTACAATGTTTTTATAATGATTACAATGTTCATCTTGTAATTGAACATGCAATTATAAGAATTACAATCTTCACTTTGTAACTGAACATGCTATTACAATGATTACAATGTTCATCTTGTAACTGAACATGCTATTATGTCGATTACAATATTCATCTTGCAACTGAGCATGATATTATAATAATTACAATGATCATCTTGTAATTGAACGTGCTAATATAATGAATACAATGTTCATTATGTAACTGATGATGTTATTATAATGATTACAATATTCATCTTCTGACTGAATATGCTAATGTAATGATTACAATGTCCATTTTGCAACTGAGCATGCTTTTATACTGATTACAATGTCCACCTTGTAACTGAACATGCTATTATAATGATTACAATGTTCATCTTGTAATTGAACGTGCTAATATAATGAATACAATGTTCATTTTGTAACTGATGATGTTATTATAATGATTAAAATATTCATCTTGTAACTGAATATGCTAATGTAATGATTATAATGTCCATTTTACAACTGAGCATGCTTTTATACTGATTACAATGTCCACCTTGTAACTGAACATGCTATTATAATGATTTCAATGTTTATCTTGTAACTGAGCATGTTTTTATAATGATTACAATGTTCACCTTGCAACTGATGATGTTTTTATAATGATTACAATGTTCATCTTGTAACTGAGCATGCTATTGTAATGATTACAATGTTCACCTTGTAACTCACCACATTATTATAATGATTACAATGTTCATCTTGTAACTAAAAATGCTATTGTAACGATTACAATGTCCATTTTGCAACTGAGCATGCTAATATTCTAATTACAATGTTCACCTTGCAACTGATGATGTTTTTATAATCAATACAATGTTCACTTTGTAACTGAACATGCTATTACAATGATTACAATGTTCATCTTGTAACTGAACATGCTATTATGTCGATTACAATCTTCATCTTGCAACTGAGCATGATATTATAATGATTACAATGTTCATCTTGTAATTGAACGTGCTAATATAATGAATACAATGTTCATTTTGTAACTGATGATGTTATTATAATGTTACAATATTCATCTTGTAACTGAATATGCTAATGTAATGATTACAATGTCCATTTTGCAACTGAGCATGCTTTTATACTGATTAAAATGTCCACCTTGTAACTGAACATACTATTATAATGATTTAAATGTTCATCTTGTAACTGAGCATGTTTTTATAATGATTACAATGTTCACCTTGTAACTGAACATGCTTTTATAATGATTACAATGTTCATCTTGTAATTGAACGTGCTAATATAATGAATACAATGTTTTTTTTGTAACTGATGATGTTATTATAATGATTACAATATTCATCTTGTAAGTTAATATGCTAATGTAATGATTACAATGTCCATTTTGCAACTGACAATGCTTTTATACTGATTACAATGTTCACCTTGTCACTGATGATGTTTTAATAATGATTACAATGTTCATCTTGTAACTACATATGCTATAATACTGATTACAATGTTCATTTTGTAATGAAATATGCTAATATAGTAACTGCAATATTAATTTTGTAACTGAGCATGCTATTATATTGATTACAATGATGATTTTGTAACCGTTGACGCTATTATAATGATTACAATATTAATTTTGTAACTGAGCATGCTATTATACTGATTACAATGTTCATCTTGTAACTGAACATGCTATTATAATGATTACAATGTTCATGTTGTAACTGAACATGCTATTATACTGATAACAATGTTCATCTTGTAACTGGGCATACTAGTATAATGATTACAATGTTCATCTGGTAACTGAGTGAGTGCTTGGGTTTTAACGTCGTTCTCTCTGGTAACTGAACATGTTATTATAATGATTACAATGTTCATCTTGTAACTGAGCATACTAGTATAATGATTACATTGTTATTTTTGTAACTGAGCATGCTATTATACTGATTACAATGTTCATCTTGTAATTGAGCATGCTATTATAATGATTACAATGTTTATGTTGTTACTGAACATGCTATTATACTGATAACAATGTTCTTCTTGTAACTAAGCATGATATTATAATAATTACAATGTTCATTTAGTAAGTGAACATGCTATTATAATAATTACAATGTTCATCTTGTAACTGAACGTCCTAATATGATGATTACAATGATCATCTTGTAAGTAAATATGTTATTATAATGATTACAATGTTCACCTTGTAAATGAACATGCCATTACAATAACTAAAATATTTATCTTGTAACTGAACATGCTATTATATCAATTACAATCCTCACGTTTCAACTAAACGTGCTAATATAATGATTACAATGTTTATCTTGTAACTGAAGATGCTATTATAATAATTACAAAGGGTGTCTTGTAACTGAACGTGCTATTATAGTAATTACAATAATCACCTTGTAACTGAACATGCTATTATAATGATTACAATGTTCACCATGTCACTGAAAGTGATATTATAATAGTTTTAATGTTCATTTTGTAACTGAACACGGTATTAGGTTATTGCAATGTTCATCCTGTAACCGAATATGCTATTATAATGATTACAATGTTCATCTTGTAACTGAGCATGCTATTACAATGATTACAGTGTTCATCTTGTAACTGACCATGCTGTTATTATGATTACAATGTTCATCTTGTAACTGAACATGCAATTATAAGGATTACAATGTTCACTTTGTAACTGAACATGCTATTACAATGATTGCAATGTTTACTTCGTAACTGAACATGCTATTATAACTATTACAATGTTCATCTTGTAACTGGGCATGTTTTTATAATGATTACAATGTTTATCTTGTAACTGAGCACGCTTTTGTAATGATTACAATGTTCACCTTGTAACTGAGCACATTATTATAATGATTACAATGTTCATCTTGTAATTGAACGTGCTAATATAATGAATACAATGTTCATTTTGTAACTGATGATGTTATTTTAATGATTACAATATTCATCTTGTAACTGAATATGCTAATGTAATGATTACAATGTCCATTTTGCAACTGAGCATGCTTTTATACTGATTACAATGTCCACCTTGTAACTGAACATGCTATTATAATGATTACAATGTTCATCTTGTAACTGAGCATGCTTTTATACTGATTACAATGTTCACCTTTTAACTGAACATGCTATTTTAATGATGACAATGTTCATTTTGTAACTGAACATGCTATTATGTCGATTACAATCTTCATCTTGTAACTGAAAATGATATTATAATGATTACAATGTTTATCTTGCAACTGAGCATGCTATTATAATGATTACAATGTTCACTTCGTAACTGAACATGCTATTATAACTATTACAATGTTCATCTTGTAATTGGACATGTTTTTATAATGATTACAATGTTCACCTTGTAACTGAACATGCTATTATAATGATTACAATGTTCATCTTGTAACTGAACATGCTATTATGATTACAATTTTCATCTTGTAACTGAGCTTTCTATTATAATGATTACAATGTTTACCTTGTAACTGAGCGTGCTCATATAATGATTACAATGTTCACCTTGTAACTGAGCATGCTAATATAATGATTACAATGTTTATCTTGTAACTGAGCATGCTATTATAAAACACGAGTCTCTTTAACTGGATTTAGTCTATTTCAGCTGAAGGGAAAAATGAAAGATTTAGTCTGGATAATGTGTGGGTATAAGATGAGCATTTTAGCGTGTATTAGGTCCAAACTGCATCTTTGTACCGTTGATCGTTGAGAAGAAATAGAAGGCATTTCTCAATATTGGCACTTAAAAGATGGTGCCAGCTAGGAAATCAGCTCTAACCCCAGTGTTCCATGTGGGATTACAGATTTTCTTTCATACTTGCATTACAATGTGACGTCAAACCCAATCATCCAGTCATTCGGTGATTACTGTTACACAACAATTGAATCAAACCTTTCAGGTGTCATTTCAAGAGATCTAAAACGCTATCTAGTTAGCAACAAAGGCTTCAAAGGCTTAATTTGTGCTCTTGTGTACACAGTGCTTATTAGTACACGGACCCTGTCTGTGGAATTTTGTGTATATGTCGTCATACACTCAGTTATACTGTGGACTTTCCCTCTTGTAAACATTGCCTCTGTGCATTTTTCAGCATTGTGTAAGTACTTTAGTATTTGTATAGATATTGCTATCATTTCTTGTTAAACTTAAGTATTTTAGCTCTTAAAAGTCTTATTATCTGTTCCTGTTAAATGTAATAAATTGTTAAAAAAAAAATCTGCTGGTTTTGGTTACTTTTGTGCGCGGCTAAACTGTCGTGTATTTCGAACAAGCCATCTCTTTATAATACAGATAGTTTTGGGTCGTAACATTATTTATTTATTTATTTGGTGTACTGGGGGAAACCCACGACTACCCGCAGGTTGCCAGAAGACCTCCTCATGGACGGCAAAAAGAGGAAGCCAGCCTGAGCTGGACTTGAACTCACAGCGACCGCATCGGTTGGAAGCCCATTGCAGGGCGATGGCGTGCTGACCCCCTCGATAACTGAGGCCCTCCTCAAACAAAAATTAAATAAGTAAGTAAAATGTAAAACGTTGTGAGGCCGATAGAAAATCATGTGTTTCTCTAACTGATTTCACTCCAATTTATTCTTTCATCCAGCGTGTTGACAGAGTCAGTGGAATTCGGATGTTTAAATGGTTTCAAGCAACAAAGTATCATTACTTCAAGATATTAATATAACCTGAAGTCAGGCAGCTTCTAAACCTGGATCACCCTGTTTTCCTGAATCGTTGATTAAATCAATTAACACCATACTGAATCTCTGTTGCACCGTAAACATCATCCTGAATCTCTGCTGCACAGTAAATACCATCCTGAAACTCTGCTACACAGTAAGCACCATCCTGAATCTCTGCTGCACAGTAAACACCGTCAGGAATTTTACACTGACTGCGATCAGATAGCATTTTTCTGTATAGACATGTATGTCGCTGTGCAACTGAGTGAGTGAGTGAGTGCTTGGGGTTTAACGTCGTACTCAACAATTTTTCAGTCATATGACGACGAAGGAATCATTAGGGTGCATGCACGTGTAATGTGCCTCCTTGTTGCAGGACGGATTTTCACCGCTCTTTTATTTAGTGCTGCATCACTGAGACGACTTACCGAAGGCAAGTAAGCCGCCCCGCCCGAGCCATTATACTGAAACGGGTCAACCAGTCGTTGCACTATCCCCTTCATGCTGAACGCCAAACGAGGAAGTTACAACTTCCTCTTTTAAAGTCTTAGGTGTGACTCGACCAAGGATTGATCCTGGATCTACCGGTCCCGAAGCGGACGCTCTACCAACTGTGCTATCCGGGCCGGTCTGTGCAACTGACGATCAGATAACATTTATCTGTAAAGACATGTATGTCTCTGCGCCATTTACTGTACCTATGTCTTTCACTTCAGGCAAACCTTAGTCCTCCCATACATAACCCCACCTGACAAGGCTCCTACTCAGGCTATTTTATTTCCTAGTGAAAGGAAGGCTTTAAGCATACATGTTTGTACATATAATATTAGTGGTGCGAGTTTTCAGTAATCCACAATTAACATATAACAGACCTATCAAAACCCTCACAGAATCCAAACGAAGTCCACCGTAAGCACTCTGGAAAAAACATATTAGGAGCTCAAGTACGTCTATATCGCATTTTTTATTTCATTTCTAACATGATGAGATCACAGAGCTGTTACATTTATCTGTCAAAACCGTTAGTTTAATAAGGTACATATTTGTCCTGAAAGAAAGAGACAAAGTTATTGATCTCATTAACGCACGTGTACCTGCCGACGAGCATCAGTTACCATTACTATTACAATGATTACAATGTTCATCTTGTAACTCACCATGCTGTTATTATGATTACAATGTTCATCTTGTAACTGAACATGCTAATATAATGATAACAATGTTCATTTTGCAACTGAACATGCTTTTATACTGATTACAATGTTCATCTTGTAACTACATATGCTAAAATAATGATAACAATGTTCATCTTGTAATGAAATATGCTAATATAATGATTGCAATATTCATTTTGTAACTGAGCATGCTATTATATTGATTACAATGATGATTTTGTAACAGTTGACGCTATTATAATGATTACAATGTTCACCTTGTAACTGAGCATGCTATTATAATGATTTAAATGTTCACCTTGTCACTGAACGTGCTATTATAATAATTTTAATGTTCATTTTGTAACTGAACACGGTATTAGGTTATTATAATGTTCATCTTGTAACTGCGTATGCTTTTATAATGATTGCAATGTTCATCTTGTAACTGAGCATGTTTTTATAATGATTACAATGTTCACCTTGTAACTGAACATGCCTTTATAATGATTACAATGTTCATCTTGTAATTGAACGTGCTAATATAATGAATACAATGTTTTTTTTGTAACTGATGATGTTATTATAATGATTACAATATTCATCTTGTAAGTTAATATGCTAATGTAATGATAACAATGTCCATTTTGCAACTGACAATGCTTTTATACTGATTACAATGTTCACCTTGTCACTGATGATGTTTTTATAATGATTACAATGTTCATCTTGTAACTACATATGCTATAATACTGATTACAATGTTCATCTTGTAATGAAATATGCTAATATAGTAACTGCAATATTAATTTTGTAACTGAGCATGCTATTATATTGATTACAATGATGATTTTGTAACCGTTGACGCTATTATAATGATTACAATATTAATTTTGTAACTGAGCATGCTATTATACTGATTACAATGTTCATCTTGTAACTGAACATGCTATTATAATGATTACAATGTTCATGTTGTAACTGAACATGCTATTATACTGATAACAATGTTCATCTTGTAACTGGGCATACTAGTATAATGATTACAATGTTCATTTTGTAACTGAGCATGCTATTATACTGATTACAATTTTTATCTTTTAATTGAGCATGCTATTATAATAATTACATTGCTCATCTTGTATTTGAGCAAGCTATTATAATTATTACAATGTTCATCTTGTAATTGAGCATACTAGTATAATGATTACAATGTTAATTTTGTAACTGAGCATGCTATTTTACTGATTACAATGTTCATCTTGTAATTTAGCATGCTATTATAATGATTACAATGTTCATGTTGTAACTGAACATGCTATTATACTGATAACAATGTTCATCTTGTAACTGAACATAACATTACAATAATTACAATGTTCATTTTGTAACTGAATATGCTATTATATTGATTACAATGTTCATCTTGTAACTGAACATCCTAATATAATGATTACAATGTTCATCTGGTAACTGAGTGAGTGCTTGGGTTTTAACGTCGTTCTCTCTGGTAACTGAACATGTTATTATAATGATTACAATGTTCATCTTGTAACTGAGCATACTAGTATAATGATTACATTGTTAATTTTGTAACTGAGCATGCTATTATACTGATTACAATGTTCATCTTGTAATTGAGCATGCTATTATAATGAATACAATGTTTATGTTGTTACTGAACATGCTATTATACTGATAACAATGTTCATCTTGTAACTAAGCATGATATTATAATAATTACAATGTTCATTTAGTAAGTGAACATGCTATTATAATAATTACAATGTTCATCTTGTAACTGAACGTCCTAATATGATGATTACAATGATCATCTTGTAAGTAAACATGTTATTATAATGATTACAATGTTCACCTTGTAAATGAACATGCCATTACAATAACTAAAATATTTATCTTGTAACTGAACATGCTATTATATCAATTACAATCCTCACGTTTCAACTAAACGTGCTAATATAATGATTACAATGTTTATCTTGTAACTGAAGATGCTATTATAATAATTACAATTGGTGTCTTGTAACTGAACATGCTATTATAGTACTTACAAAAATCACCTTGTAACTGAACATGCTATTATAATGATTACAATGTTCACCATGTCACTGAAAGTGATATTATAATAGTTTTAATGTTCATTTTGTAACTGAACACGGTATTAGGTTATTGCAATGTTCATCCTGTAACCGAATATGCTATTATAATGATTACAATGTTCATCTTGTAACTGAGCATGCTATTACAATGATTACAATGTTCATCTTGTAACTGACCATGCTGTTATTATGATTACAATGTTTATCTTGTAACTGAACAGGCTAATATAATGATTACAATGTTCATTTTGCAACTGAACATGCTTTTTTACTGATTACAATGTTCATCTTGTAACTACATATGCTATAATAATGATTACAATGTTCATCTTGTAATGAAATATGCTAATATAATGATTGCAATATTCATTTTGTAACTGAGCATGATATTATATTAATTACAATAATGATTTTTCAACCGTTGACGCTATTATAATGATTACAATGTTCACCTTGTAACTGAGCATGCTATTATAAAAATTTTAATGTTCATTTTGTAACTGAACACGGTATTAGGATGTTATAATGTTCATCTTGTAACTGAATATGCTATTATAATGATTGCAATGTTCATCTTGGCACTGAACATTCTATTATAATGATTTCAATGTTCATTTTGTAACTGAACACGCTATTAAATTATTACAATGTTCATCCTGTAACTGAACATGCTATTATAATGATTACAATGTTTTTATAATGATTACAATGTTCATCTTGTAATTGAACATGCAATTATAAGAATTACAATCTTCACTTTGTAACTGAACATGCTATTACAATGATTACAATGTTCATCTTGTAACTGAACATGCTATTATGTCGATTACAATATTCATCTTGCAACTGAGCATGATATTATAATGATTACAATGATCATCTTGTAATTGAACGTGCTAATATAATGAATACAATGTTCATTATGTAACTGATGATGTTATTATAATGATTACAATATTCATCTTCTGACTGAATATGCTAATGTAATGATTACAATGTCCATTTTGCAACTGAGCATGCTTTTATACTGATTACAATGTCCACCTTGTAACTGAACATGCTATTATAATGATTACAATGTTCATCTTGTAATTGAACGTGCTAATATAATGAATACAATGTTCATTTTGTAACTGATGATGTTATTATAATAATTAAAATATTCATCTTGTAACTGAATATGCTAATGTAATGATTATAATGTCCATTTTACAACTGAGTATGCTTTTATACTGATTAGAATGTCCACCTTGTAACTGAACATGCTATTATAATGATTTCAATGTTTATCTTGTAACTGAGCATGTTTTTATAATGATTACAATGTTCACCTTGCAACTGATGATGATTTTATAATGATTACAATGTTCATCTTGTAACTGAGCATGCTATTGTAATGATTACAATGTTCACTTTGTAACTCACCACATTATTATAATGATTACAATGTTCATCTTGTAACTAAAAATGCTATTGTAATGATTACAATGTCCATTTTGCAACTGAGCATGCTAATATTCTAATTACAATGTTCACCTTGCAACTGATGATGTTTTTATAATCAATACAATGTTCACTTTGTAACTGAACATGCTATTACAATGATTACAATGTTCATCTTGTAACTGAACATGCTATTATGTCGATTACAATCTTCATCTTGCAACTGAGCATGATATTATAATGATTACAATGTTCATCTTGTAATTGAACGTGCTAATATAATGAATACAATGTTCATTTTGTAACTGATGATGTTATTATAATGTTACAATATTCATCTTGTAACTGAATATGCTAATGTAATGATTACAATGTCCATTTTGCAACTGAGCATGCTTTTATACTGATTAAAATGTCCACCTTGTAACTGAACATACTATTATAATGATTTAAATGTTCATCTTGTAACTGAGCATGTTTTTATAATGATTACAATGTTCACCTTGTAACTGAACATGCTTTTATAATGATTACAATGTTCATCTTGTAATTGAACGTGCTAATATAATGAATACAATGTTTTTTTTGTAACTGATGATGTTATTATAATGATTACAATATTCATCTTGTAAGTTAATATGCTAATGTAATGATTACAATGTCCATTGTGCAACTGACAATGCTTTTATACTGATTACAATGTTCACCTTGTCAGTGATGATGTTTTTATAATGATTACAATGTTCATCTTGTAACTACATATGCTATAATACTGATTACAATGTTCATTTTGTAATGAAATATGCTAATATAGTAACTGCAATATTAATTTTGTAACTGAGCATGCTATTATATTGATTACAATGATGATTTTGTAACCGTTGACGCTATTATAATGATTACAATATTAATTTTGTAACTGAGCATGCTATTATACTGATTACAATGTTCATCTTGTAACTGAACATGCTATTATAATGATTACAATGTTCATGTTGTAACTGAACATGCTATTATACTGATAACAATGTTCATCTTGTAACTGGGCATACTAGTATAATGATTACAATGTTCATCTGGTAACTGAGTGAGTGCTTGGGTTTTAACGTCGTTCTCTCTGGTAACTGAACATGTTATTATAACGATTACAATGTTCATCTTGTAACTGAGCATACTAGTATAATGATTACATTGTTATTTTTGTAACTGAGCATGCTATTATACTGATTACAATGTTCATCTTGTAATTGAGCATGCTATTATAATGATTACAATGTTTATGTTGTTACTGAACATGCTATTATACTGATAACAATGTTCTTCTTGTAACTAAGCATGATATTATAATAATTACAATGTTCATTTAGTAAGTGAACATGCTATTATAATAATTACAATGTTCATCTTGTAACTGAACGTCCTAATATGATGATTACAATGATCATCTTGTAAGTAAATATGTTATTATAATGATTACAATGTTCACCTTGTAAATGAACATGCCATTACAATAACTAAAATATTTATCTTGTAACTGAACATGCTATTATATCAATTACAATCCTCACGTTTCAACTAAACGTGCTAATATAATGATTACAATGTTTATCTTGTAACTGAAGATGCTATTATAATAATTACAAAGGGTGTCTTGTAACTGAACGTGCTATTATAGTAATTACAATAATCACCTTGTAACTGAACATGCTATTATAATGATTACAATGTTCACCATGTCACTGAAAGTGATATTATAATAGTTTTAATGTTCATTTTGTAACTGAACACGGTATTAGGTTATTGCAATGTTCATCCTGTAACCGAATATGCTATTATAATGATTACAATGTTCATCTTGTAACTGAGCATGCTATTACAATGATTACAGTGTTCATCTTGTAACTGACCATGCTGTTATTATGATTACAATGTTCATCTTGTAACTGAACATGCAATTATAAGGATTACAATGTTCACTTTGTAACTGAACATGCTATTACAATGATTGCAATGTTTACTTCGTAACTGAACATGCTATTATAACTATTACAATGTTCATCTTGTAACTGGGCATGTTTTTATAATGATTACAATGTTTATCTTGTAACTGAGCACGCTTTTGTAATGATTACAATGTTCACCTTGTAACTGAGCACATTATTATAATGATTACAATGTTCATCTTGTAATTGAACGTGCTAATATAATGAATACAATGTTCATTTTGTAACTGATGATGTTATTTTAATGATTACAATATTCATCTTGTAACTGAATATGCTAATGTAATGATTACAATGTCCATTTTGCAACTGAGCATGCTTTTATACTGATTACAATGTCCACCTTGTAACTGAACATGCTATTATAATGATTACAATGTTCATCTTGTAACTGAGCATGCTTTTATACTGATTACAATGTTCACCTTTTAACTGAACATGCTATTTTAATGATGACAATGTTCATTTTGTAACTGAACATGCTATTATGTCGATTACAATCTTCATCTTGTAACTGAAAATGATATTATAATGATTACAATGTTTATCTTGCAACTGAGCATGCTATTATAATGATTACAATGTTCACTTCGTAACTGAACATGCTATTATAACTATTACAATGTTCATCTTGTAATTGGACATGTTTCTATAATGATTACAATGTTCACCTTGTAACTGAACATGCTATTATAATGATTACAATGTTCATCTTGTAACTGAACATGCTATTATGATTACAATTTTCATCTTGTAACTGAGCTTTCTATTATAATGATTACAATGTTTACCTTGTAACTGAGCGTGCTCATATAATGATTACAATGTTCACCTTGTAACTGAGCATGCTAATATAATGATTACAATGTTTATCTTGTAACTGAGCATGCTATTATAAAACACGAGTCTCTTTAACTGGATTTAGTCTATTTCAGCTGAAGGGAAAAATGAAAGATTTAGTCTGGATAATGTGTGGGGATAAGATGAGCATTTTAGCGTGTATTAGGTCCAAACTGCATCTTTGTACCGTTGATCGTTGAGAAGAAATAGAAGGCATTTCTCAATATTGGCACTTAAAAGATGGTGCCAGCTAGGAAATCAGCTCTAACCCCAGTGTTCCATGTGGGATTACAGATTTTCTTTCATACTTGCATTACAATGTGACGTCAAACCCAATCATCCAGTCATTCGGTGATTACTGTTACACAACAATTGAATCAAACCTTTCAGGTGTCATTTCAAGAGATCTAAAACGCTATCTAGTTAGCAACAAAGGCTTCAAAGGCTTAATTTGTGCTCTTGTGTACACAGTGCTTATTAGTACACGGACCCTGTCTGTGGAATTTTGTGTATATGTCGTCATACACTCAGTTATACTGTGGACTTTCCCTCTTGTAAACATTGCCTCTGTGCATTTTTCAGCATTGTGTAAGTACTTTAGTATTTGTATAGATATTGCTATCATTTCTTGTTAAACTTAAGTATTTTAGCTCTTAAAAGTCTTGTTATCTGTTCCTGTTAAATGTAATAAATTGTTAAAAAAAAAATCTGCTGGTTTTGGTTACTTTTGTGCGCGGCTAAACTGTCGTGTATTTCGAACAAGCCATCTCTTTATAATACAGATAGTTTTGGGTCGTAACATTATTTATTTATTTATTTGGTGTACTGGGGGAAACCCACGACTACCCGCAGGTTGCCAGAAGACCTCCTCATGGACGGCAAAAAGAGGAAGCCAGCCTGAGCTGGACTTGAACTCACAGCGACCGCATCGGTTGGAAGCCCATTGCAGGGCGATGGCGTGCTGACCCCCTCGATAACTGAGGCCCTCCTCAAACAAAAATTAAATAAGTAAGTAAAATGTAAAACGTTGTGAGGCCGATAGAAAATCATGTGTTTCTCTAACTGATTTCACTCCAATTTATTCTTTCATCCAGCGTGTTGACAGAGTCAGTGGAATTCGGATGTTTAAATGGTTTCAAGCAACAAAGTATCATTACTTCAAGATATTAATATAACCTGAAGTCAGGCAGCTTCTAAACCTGGATCACCCTGTTTTCCTGAATCGTTGATTAAATCAATTAACACCATACTGAATCTCTGTTGCACCGTAAACATCATCCTGAATCTCTGCTGCACAGTAAATACCATCCTGAAACTCTGCTACACAGTAAGCACCATCCTGAATCTCTGCTGCACAGTAAACACCGTCAGGAATTTTACACTGACTGCGATCAGATAGCATTTTTCTGTATAGACATGTATGTCGCTGTGCAACTGAGTGAGTGAGTGAGTGCTTGGGGTTTAACGTCGTACTCAACAATTTTTCAGTCATATGACGACGAAGGAATCATTAGGGTGCATGCACGTGTAATGTGCCTCCTTGTTGCAGGACGGATTTTCACCGCTCTTTTATTTAGTGCTGCATCACTGAGACGACTTACCGAAGGCAAGTAAGCCGCCCCGCCCGAGCCATTATACTGAAACGGGTCAACCAGTCGTTGCACTATCCCCTTCATGCTGAACGCCAAACGAGGAAGTTACAACTTCCTCTTTTAAAGTCTTAGGTGTGACTCGACCAAGGATTGATCCTGGATCTACCGGTCCCGAAGCGGACGCTCTACCAACTGTGCTATCCGGGCCGGTCTGTGCAACTGACGATCAGATAACATTTATCTGTAAAGACATGTATGTCTCTGCGCCATTTACTGTACCTATGTCTTTCACTTCAGGCAAACCTTAGTCCTCCCATACATAACCCCACCTGACAAGGCTCCTACTCAGGCTATTTTATTTCCTAGTGAAAGGAAGGCTTTAAGCATACATGTTTGTACATATAATATTAGTGGTGCGAGTTTTCAGTAATCCACAATTAACATATAACAGACCTATCAAAACCCTCACAGAATCCAAACGAAGTCCACCGTAAGCACTCTGGAAAAAACATATTAGGAGCTCAAGTACGTCTATATCGCATTTTTTATTTCATTTCTAACATGATGAGATCACAGAGCTGTTACATTTATCTGTCAAAACCGTTAGTTTAATAAGGTACATATTTGTCCTGAAAGAAAGAGACAAAGTTATTGATCTCATTAACGTACGTGTACCTGCCGACGAGCATCAGTTACCATTGTCAGCAAGACTAGTCCCGATATAGAAGAACCGTAGAGAAACCATCAAAGAATTGGGGTCGAATTTTCTGATCTTATTGCAGTCAGATTAATTTCACAGATATCGTATTCTACACATTTGGCCCATTGCCAGTACGCTGCAAATAGGGGTGCGAAACAATGCATGTATTTTTCATTGAGGAATGAAGAAAATGGTTTTAAAAAAGGACAAACATAAGTTCTCTTAAATTTGCATACCTGTATTTTCCGTTTTAAAAGGCTAAACAAAGGGCCACGTGACTTAAGAACATGCCTATTACAATATTACATGTAATTAACTTAAATACGATATGATGGCGTTTAGTTAAACTAAGGTGAATATACCAGAGTTTGGAAGCGATTTATTCTAAAAATAATTCTTACAATGTTCATCTGGTAACTGAACATGCTATTATAATGATTACAATGTTCATCTTGTAACTGAGCACGCTATTATACTGATTACAATGTTCATCTTGTAACTGGGCATACTAGTATAATGATTACAATATTAATTTTGTAACTGAGCATGCTATTATACTGATTACAATGTTCATCTTGTAACTGAACATGCTATTATAATGATTACAATGTTCATGTTGTAACTGAACATGCTATTATACTGATAACAATGTTCATCTTGTAACTGGGCATACTAGTATAATGATTACAATGTTCATTTTGTAACTGAATATGCTATTATATTGATTACAATGTTCATCTTGTAACTGAACGTCCTAATATAATGAATACAATGTTCATCTGGTAACTGAGTGAGTGCTTGGGTTTTAACGTCGTTCTCTCTGGTAACTGAACATGTTATAATAATGATTACAATGTTCATCTTGTAACTGAGCATACTAGTATAATGATTACATTGTTAAATTTGTAACTGAGCATGCTATTATACTGATTACAATGATCATCTTGTAATTGAGCATGCTATTATAATGATTACAATGTTTATGTTGTAACTGAACATGCTATTATACTGATAACAATGTTCATCTTGTAACTAAGCATGATATTATAATAATTACAATGTTCATCTTGTAACTGAGCACGCTATTATACTGATTACAATGTTCATCTTGTAACTGGGCATACTAGTATAATGATTACAATATTAATTTTGTAACTGAGCATGCTATTATACTGATTACAATGTTCATCTTGTAACTGAACATGCTATTATAATGATTACAATGTTCATGTTGTAACTGAACATGCTATTATACTGATAACAATGTTCATCTTGTAACTGGGCATACTAGTATAATGATTACAATGTTTATTTTGTAACTGAATATGCTATTATATTGATTACAATGTTCATCTTGTAACTGAACGTCCTAATATAATGATTACAATGTTCATCTGGTAACTGAGTGAGTGCTTGGGTTTTAACGTCGTTCTCTCTGGTAACTGAACATGTTATAATAATGATTACAATGTTCATCTTGTAACTGAGCATACTAGTATAATGATTACATTGTTAAATTTGTAACTGAGCATGCTATTATACTGATTACAATGATCATCTTGTAATTGAGCATGCTATTATAATGATTACAATGTTTATGTTGTAACTGAACATGCTATTATACTGATAACAATGTTCATCTTGTAACTAAGCATGATATTATAATAATTACAATGTTCATTTTGTAACTGAACATGCTATTATAATGATTACAATGTTCATCTTGTAACTGAACGTCCTAATATAATGATTACAATGTTCATCTTGTAAGTGAACATGTTATTATAATGATTACAATGTTCACCTTGTAAATGAAAATGCCATTACAATAATTACAATATTTATCTTGTAGCAGAACATGCTATTATATCGATTACAATCCTCACGTTTTAACTAAACGTGCTAAAATAATGATTACAATGTTTATCTTGTAACTGAAGATGCTATTATAATAATTACAAAGGGTGTCTTGTAACTGACCATGCTATTATAGTAATTACAAAAATCACCTTGTAACTGAACATGCTATTATAATGATTACAATGTTCACCATGTCACTGAAAGTGATATTATAATAGTTTTAATGTTCATTTTGTAACTGAACACGGTATTAGGTTATTGCAATGTTCATCCTGTAACCGAATATGCTATTATAATGATTACAATGTTCATCTTGTAACTGAGCATGCTATTACAATGATTACAATGTTCATCTTGTAACTGACCATGCTGTTATTATGATTACAATGTTTATCTTGTAACTGAACAGGCTAATATAATGATTACAATGTTCATTTTGCAACTGAACATGCTTTTTTACTGATTACAATGTTCATCTTGTAACTACATATGCTATAATAACGATTACAATGTTCATCTTGTAATGAAATATGCTAATATAATGATTGCAATATTCATTTTGTAACTGAGCATGATATTATAGTAATTACAAAAATGATTTTGTAACCGTTGACGCTATTATAATGATTACAATGTTCACCTTGTAACTGAGCATGCTAATATAATGATTTAAATGTTCACCTTGTCACTGAACGTGCTATTATAATAATTTTAATGTTCATTTTGTAACTGAACACGGTATTAGGTTATTATAAAGTTCATCTTGTAACTGAATATGCTATTATAATGATTGCAATGTTCATCTTGGCACTGAACATTCTATTATAATGATTTCAATGTTCATTTTGTAACTGAACACGCTATTAAATTATTACAATGTTCATCCTGTAACTGAACATGCTATTATAATGATTACAATGTTCATCTTGTAACTGAGCACGCTATTGTAATGATTACAATGTTCACCTTGTAACTGAGCACATTATTATATTGATTACAATGTTCATCTTGTAACTAAATGTGCTATTGTAATGATTACAATGTCCATTTTGCAACTGAGCATGCTTGTGTACTGATTACAATGTTCACCTTGCAACTGATGATGTTTTTATAATGATTACAATGTTCATCTTGTAATTGAACGTGCTAATATAATGAATACAATGTTCATTTTGTAACTGATGATGTTATTATAATGATTACAATATTCATCTTGTAACTGAATATGCTAATGTAATGATTACAATGTCCATTTTGCAACTGAGCATGCTTTTATACTGATTACAATGTCCACCTTGTAACTGAACATGCTATTATAATAATTTCAATGTTCATCTTGTAACTGAACATGTTTTTATAATGATTACAATGTTCACCTTGTAACTGAACATGCTTTTATAATGATTACAATGTTCATCTTGTAATTGAACGTGCTAATATAATGAATACAATGTTCATTTTGTAACTGATGATGTTATTATAATGATTAAAACATTCATCTTGTAACTTAATATGCTAATGTAATGATTATAATGTCTATTTTGCAACTGAGCATGCTTTTATACTGATTACAATGTCCACCTTGTAACTGAACATGCTATTATAATGATTTCAATGTTCATCTTGTAACTGAGCATGTTTTTATAATGATTACAATGTTCACCTTGCAACTGATGATGTTTTTATAATGATTACAATGTTCATCTTGTAATTGAACGTGCTAATATAATGAATACAATGTTCATTTTGTAACTGATGATGTTATTATAATGATTACAATATTCATCTTGTAACTGAATATGCTAATGTAATGATTACAATGTCCATTTTGCAACTGAGCATGCTTTTATACTGATTACAATGTCCACCTTGTAACTGAACATGCTATTATAATGATTTCAATGTTCATCTTGTAACTGAACATGTTTTTATAATGATTACAATGTTCATTTTGTAACTGAACATGCTTTTATAATGATTACAATGTTCATCTTGTAATTGAACGTGCTAATATAATGAATACAATGTTCATTTTGTAACTGATGATGTTATTATAATGATTAAAACATTCATCTTGTAACTTAATATGCTAATGTAATGATTATAATGTCTATTTTGCAACTGAGCATGCTTTTATACTGATTACAATGTCAACCTTGTAACTGAACATGCTATTATAATGATTTCAATGTTCATCTTGTAACTGAGCATGTTTTTATAATGATTACAATGTTCACCTTGCAACTGATGATGTTTTTATATTGATTACAATGTTCACCTTGTAACTGAACATGCTTTTATAATGATTACAATATTCATCTTGTAATTAAACGTGCTAATATAATGAATACAATGTTTATTTTGTAACTGATGATGTTATTATAATGATTACAATATTCATCTTGTAACTGATGATGTTTTTATAATGATTACAATGTTCATCTTGTAACTACATATGCTACAATAATGATTACATTGTTCATCTTTTAAAAAAACATGCTATTATGTCGATTACAATCTTCATCTTGCAACTGAGCATGATATTATAATGATTACAATGTTCATCTTGTAATTGAACGTGCTAATATAATGAATACAATGTTCATTTTGTAACTGATGATGTTATTTTAATGATTACAATATTCATCTTGTAACTGAATATGCTAATGTAATGATTACAATGTCCATTTTGCAACTGAGCATGCTTTTATACTGATTACAATGTTCACCTTGTAACTGATGATGTTTTTATCAGGATTACAATGTTCATCTTGTAAATACATATACTATAATAATGATTACAATGTTCATCTTGTAACTGAATATGCTATTGTAATGATTACAATGTCCATTTTGCAACTGAGCATGCTTGTATACTGATTACAATGTTCACCTTGCAACTGATGATGTTTTTATAATGATTACAATGTTCACTTTGTAACTGAACATGCTATTACAATGATTACAATGTTCATCTTGTAACTGAACATGCTATTATGTCGATTACAATCTTCATCTTGCAACTGAGCATGATATTATAATGATTACAATGTTCATCTTGTAATTGAACGTGCTAATACAATGAATACAATCTTCATTTTGTAATTGATGATGTTATTATAATGATTACAATATCCATCTTGTAACTGAATATGCTAATGTAATGATTACAATGTCCATTTTCCAACTGAGCATGCTTTGATACTGAATACAATGTCCACCTTGTAACTGAACATGCTATTATAATGATTACAATGTTCATCTTGTATCTGAGCATGTTTTTATAATGATACAATGTTCACCTTGTAACTGAACATGCTTTTATAATGATTAGAATGTTCATCTTGTAATTGAACGTGCTAATATAATGAATACAATGTTTATTTTGTAACTGATGATGTTATTACAATAATTACAATATTCATCTTGTAAGTGAATATGCTAATGTAATGATTACAATGTCCATTTTGCAACTGAGCATGCTTTTATACTGATTACAATGTCCACCTTGTAACTGAACATGCTATTATAGTAATTACAAAAATCACTTTGTAACTGAACATGCTATTACAATGATTACAATGTTCATCTTGTAACTGAACATGCTATTATGTCGATTACAATCTTCATCTTGCAACTGAGCATGATATTATAATGATTACAATGTTCATCTTGTAATTGAACGTGATAATATAATGAATGCCATGTTCATTTTGTAACTGATGATGTTATTATAATGTTACAATATTCATCTTGTAACTGAATATGCTAATGTAATGATTACAATGTCCATTTTGCAACTGAGCATGCTTTTATACTGATTAAAATGTCCACCTTGTAACTGAACATGCTATTATAATGATTTAAATGTTCATCTTATAACTGAGCATGTTTTTATAATGATTACAATGTTCACCTTGTAACTGAACATGCTTTTATAATGATTACAATGTTCATCTTGTAATTGAACGTGCTAATATAATGAATACAATGTTCATTTTGTAACTGATGATGTTATTATAATGATTACAATATTCATCTTCTGACTGAATATGCTAATGTAATGATTACAATGTCCATTTTGCAACTGAGCATGCTTTTATACTGATTACAATGTCCACCTTGTAACTGAACATGCTATTATAATGATTACAATGTTCATCTTGTAATTGAACGTGCTAATATAATGAATACAATGTTAATTTTGTAAGAGAACATGTTATTATAATGATTACAATGTTCACCTTGTAACTGAATATTCTAATGTAATGATTATAATGTCCATTTTGCAACTGAGCATGCTTTTATACTTATTACAATGTTCCCTTTGTAACTGATGATGTTTTTATAATGATTACAATGTTCATCTTGTAACTACATATGCTATAATAATGATTACATTGTTCATTTGTAATAAAATATGCTAATATAATAATTGCAATATTAATTTTGTAACTGAGCATGCTATTATATTGATTACAATGATGATTTTGTAACCGTTGACGCTATTATAATGATTACAATGTTTACTTTGTAACTGAACATGCTATTACAATGATTACAATGTGCATCTTGTAACTGAACATGCTATTATGTCGATTACAATCTTCATCTTGTAACTGAAAATGATATTATAATGATAACAATGTTTATCTTGCAACTGAGCATGCTATTATAATGATTACAATGTTCACTTCGTAACTGAACATGCTAATTTATCTATTACAATGTTCATCTTGTAACTGAGCAGGCTATTGTAATGATCACAATGTTCACCTTGTAACTGAGCACATTATTATAATGATTACAATGTTCATCTTGTAACTAAATATGCTATTGTAATGATTACAATGTCCATTTTGCAACTGAGCATGCTTGTATACTGATTACAATGTTCACCTTGCAACTGATGATGTTTTTATCATGATTACAATGTTCATCTTGTAACTGGGCAGGCTATTGTAATGATGACAATGTTCATCTTGTAACTGAGCACATTATTATAATTATTACAATGTCCATTTTGCAACTGAGCATGCTTTTATACTGATTACAATGTTCACCTTGTAACTGATGATGTTTTTATAAGGATTACAATGTTCATCTTGTAAATACATATGCTATAATAATGATTACAATGGTTATCTTGTAACTGAATATGTTATTGTAATGATTACAATGTCCATTTTGCAACTGAGCATGCTTGTATACTGATTACAATGTTCACCTTGCAACTGATGATGTTTTTATAATGATTACAATGTTCACTTTGTAACTGAACATGCTATTACAATGATTACAATGTTCATCTTGTAACTGAACATGCTATTATGTCGATTACAATCTTCATCTTGCAACTGAGCATGATATTATAATGATTACAATGTTCATCTTGTAATTGAACGTGCTAAAATAATGAATACAATCTTCATTTTGTAATTGATGATGTTATTATAATGATTACAATATTCATCTTGTAACTGAATATGCTAATGTAATGATTACAATGTCCATTTTCCAACTGAGCCTGGTTTGGTACTGAATACAATGTCCACCTTGTAACTGAACATGCTATTATAATGATTACAATGTTCATCTTGTAACTGAGCATGTTTTTATAATGATACAATGTTCACCTTGTAACTGAACATGCTTTTATAATGATTACAATGTTCATCTTGTAATTGAACGTGCTAATATAATGAATACAATGTTTATTTTGTAACTGATGATGTTATTACAATAATTACAATATTCATCTTGTAAGTGAATATGCTAATGTAATGATTACAATGTCCATTTTGCAACTGAGCATGCTTTTATACTGATTACAATGTTCACCTTGTAACCAATCATTATTTTATAATAATTACAATGTTCATCTTGTAACTACATATGCTATAATAATTATTACAATGTTCATCTTGTAATGATAATATGCTAATATAATGATTGCAATATTCATTTTATAACTAAGCATGCTATTATATTGATTACAATGATGATTTTGTGACCGTTGACGCTATTATAATGATTACAATGTTTATCTTGTAACTGAGCACGCTATTGTAATGATTACAATGTTCACCTTGTAACTGAGCACATTATTATAATGATTACAATGTTCATCTTGTACCTGAATATGCTATTGTAATGATTACAATGTCCATTTTGCAACTGAGCATGCTTGTATACTGATTACAATGTTCACCTTGCAACTGATGATGTTTTTATAATCATTACAATGTTCATCTTGTAACTGAACATGCAATTATAAAGATTACATTGTTCACTTTGTAACTGAACATGCTATTACAATGATTACAATGTTCATCTTGTAACTGAACATGCTATTATGTCGATTACAATCTTCATCTTGCAACTGAGCATGATATTATAATGATTACAATGTTCATCTTGTAATTGAACGTGCTAATATGATGAATACAATGTTCATTTTGTAACTGATGATGTTATTATAATGATTACAATATTCATCTTGTAACTGAATATGCTAATGTAATGATTACAATGTCCATTTTGCAACTGAGCATGATTTTATACTGATTACAAAGTCCACCTTGTAACTGAACATGCTATTTTAATGGTTACAATGTTCATCTTGTAAATAAGCATGTTTTTATAATGATTACAATGTTCACCTTGTAACTGAACATGCTATTATAATGATGACAATGTTCATTTTGTAAATGAGCACGCTATTATATTGTTTACAATGTTCATCTTGTAACTGAGCATGCTATTACAATGATTACAATGTTCATCTTGTAACTGAACATGCAATTATAATAATTACAATGTTTATCTTGCAACTGAACATGCAATTATAAGGATTATATTGTTCACTTTGTAACTGAACATGCTATTACAATGATTACAATGTTCATCTTGTAACTAAACATGCTATTATGTCGATTACAATCTTCATCTTGCAAGTGAGCATGATATCATAATGATTACAATGTTCATCTTGTAATTGAACGTGCTAATAAAATGAATACAATGTTCATTTTGTAACTGATGATGTTATTATAATGATTACAATATTCATCTTGTAACTGAATATGCTAATGTAATGATTACAATGTCCATTTTGCAACTGAGCATGCTTTTATACTGATTACAATGTCCACCTTGTAACTGAACATGCTATTACAATGATTACAATGTTCATCTTGTAACTGAGAATGTCTTTCTAATGATTACAATGTTGACCTTGTAACTGAACATGCTTTTATAATGATTACAATGTTCCTCTTGTAATTGAACGTGCTAATATAATGAATACAATGTACATTTTGTAACTGATGATGTTATTATAATGATTACAATGTTCATCTTGTAAGTGAATATGCTAATGTAATGATTACGATGTCCATTTTACAAATGAGTATGCTTTTATACTGATTACAATGTTCACCTTGAAACTGATGATGTTTTATAATGATTACAATGTTCATCTTGTAACTACATATGCTATAATAATGATTACAATGTTCATCTTGTAATGAAATATGCTAATATCATGATTGAAATATTTATTTTGTAACTGAGCATGCCATTATATTGATTACAATGATGATTTTGTAACCGTTGACGCTCTTATAATGATTACAATGTTTACTTTGTAATTGAACGTGCTAATACAATGTATACAATGTTCATTTTGTAACTGATGATGTTATTATAATTATTACAGAATTCATCTTGTAACTGAATATGCTAATGTAATGATTACAATGTCCATTTTGCAACTGAGCATGCTTTTATACTGATTACAATGTCCACCTTGTAACTGAACATGCTAATATAATGATTACAATGTTCATCTTGTAACTGAGCATGTTTTTATAATGATTACAATGTTCACCTTGTAACTGAACATGCTATTATAGTAATTACAAAAATCACCTTGTAACTGAACATGCTATTATAATGATTACAATGTTCACCATGTCACTGAAAGTGATATTATAATAGTTTTAATGTTCATTTTGTAACTGAACACGGTATTAGGTTATTGCAATGTTCATCCTGTAACCAAATATGCTATTATAATGATTACAATGTTCATCTTGTAACTGAGCATGCTATTACAATGATTACAATGTTCATCTTGTAACTGACCATGCTGTTGTTATGATTACAATGTTTATCTTGTAACTGAACAGGCTAATATAATGATTACAATGTTCATTTTGCAACTGAACATGCTTTTTTACTGATTACAATGTTCATCTTGTAACTACATATGCTATAATAATGAATACAATGTTCATCTTGTAATGAAATATGCTAATATAATGATTGCAATATTCATTTTGTAACTGAGCATGATATTATATTAATTACAATAATGATTTTGTAACCGTTGACGCTATTTAATGATTACAATGTTTACCTTGTAACTGAGCATGCTAATATAATGATTTAAATGTTGACCTTGTCACTGAACGTGCTATTATAATAATTTTAATGTTCATTTTGTAACTGAACACGGTATTAGGTTATTATAATGTTCATCTTGTAACTAAATATGCTATTATAATGATTGCAATGTTCATCTTGGCACTGAACATTCTATTATAATGATTTCAATGTTCATTTTGTAACTGAACACGCTATTAAATTATTACAATGTTCATCCCGTAACTGAACATGCTATTATAATGATTACAATGTTCATCTTGTAACTGAGCATGCTATTGTAATGATTACAATGTTCACCTTGTAACTGAGCACATGATTATAATGATTACAATGTTCATCTTGTAACTAAATATGCTATTGTAATGATTACAATGTCCATTTTGCAACTGAGCATGCTTGTATTTTAATTACAATGTTCACCTTGCAACTGATGATGTTTTATAATGATTACAATGTTCATCTTGTAACTGAACATACAATTATAAGGATTACAATGTTCACTTTGTAAGTGAACATGCTATTACAATGATTACAATGTTCATCTTGTAACTGAACATGCTATTATGTCGATTACAATCTTCATCTTGCAACTAAGCATGATATTATAATGATTACAATGTTCATCTTGTAATTGAACGTGCTAATATAATGAATACAATGTTCATTTTGTAACTGATGATGTTATTATAATGTTACAATATTCATCTTGTAACTGAATATGCTAATGTAATGATTACAATGTCCATTTTGCAACTGAGCATGCTTTTATACTGATTAAAATGTCCACCTTGTAACTGAACATGCTTTTATAATGATTTAAATGTTCATCTTGTAACTGAGCATGTTTTTATAATGATTACAATGTTCACCTTGTAACTGAACATGCTTTTATAATAATTACAATGTTCATCTTGTAATTGAACGTGCTAATATAATGAATACAATGTTTTTTTTGTAACTGATGATGTTATTATAATGATTACAATATTCATCTTGTAAGTGAATATGCTAATGTAATGATTACAATGTCCATTTGGCAACTGACAATGCTTTTATACTGATTACAATGTTCACCTTGTCACTGATGATGTTTTTATAATGATTACAATGTTCATCTTGTAACTACATATGCTATAATACTGATTACAATGTTCATCTTGTAATGAAATATGCTAATATAGTAACTGCAATATTAATTTTGTAACTGAGCATGCTATCATATTGATTACAATGATGATTTTGTAACCGTTGACGCTATTATAATGATTACAATATTAATTTTGTAACTGAGCATGCTATTATACTGATTACAATGTTCATCTTGTAACTGAACATGCTATTATAATGATTACAATGTTCATGTTGTAACTGAACATGCTATTATACTGATAACAATGTTCATCTTGTAACAGGGCATACTAGTATAATGAATACAATGTTCATTTTGTAACTGAGCATGCTATTATACTGATTACAATTTTTATCTTTTAATTGAGCATGCTATTATAATAAGTACATTGCTCATCCTGCATTTGAGCAAGCTATTATAATTATTACAATGTTCATCTTGTAATTGAGCATACTAGTATAATGATTACAATGTTAATTTTGTAACTGAGCATGCTTTTTTACTGATTACAATGTTCATCTTGTAATTGAGCATGCTATTATAATGATTACAATGTTCATGTTGTAACTGAACATAACATTACAATAATTACAATGTTTATTTTGTAACTTAATATGCTATTATATTGATTACAATGTTCATCTTGTAACTGAACATCCTAATATAATGATTACAATGTTCATCTGGTAACTGAGTGAGTGCTTGGGTTTTAACGTCGTTCTCTCTGGTAACTGAACATGTTATTATAATGATTACAATGTTCATCTTGTAACTGAGCATACTAGTATAATTATTACATTGTTAATTTTGTAACTGAGCATGCTATTATACTGATTACAATGTTCATCTTGTAATTGAGCATGCTATTATAATGATTACAATGTTTATGTTGTTACTGAACATGCTATTATACTGATAACAATGTTCATCTTGTAACTAAGCATGATATTATAATAATTACAATGTTCATTTAGTAAGTGAACATGCTATTATAATAATTACAATGTTCATCTTGTAACTGAACGTCCTAATATGATGATTACAATGATCATCTTGTAAGTAAACATGTTATTATAATGATTACAATGTTCACCTTGTAAATGAACATGCCATTACAATAACTAAAATATTTATCTTGTAACTGAACATGCTATTATATCAATTGCAATCCTCATGTTTCAACTAAACGTGCTAATATAATGATTACAATGTTTATCTTGTAACTGAAGATGCTATTATAATAATTACAAAGGGTGTTTTGTAACTGAACGTGCTATTATAGTAATTACAATAATCACCTTGTAACTGAACATGCTATTATAATGATTACAATGTTCACCATGTCACTGAAAGTGATATTATAATAGTTTTAGTGTTCATTTTGTAACTGAACACGGTATTAGGTTATTGCAATGTTCATCCTGTAACCGAATATGCTATTATAATGATTACAATGTTCATCTTGTAACTGAGCATGCTATTACAATGATTACAGTGTTCATCTTGTAACTGACCATGCTGTTATTATGATTACAATGTTCATCTTGTAACTGAACATGCTAAAATAATGATTACAATGTTCATTTTGCAACAGAACATGCTTTTATACTGATTACAATGCTCATCTTATAACTACATATGCTATAATAATGATTACAATGTTCATCTTGTAATGAAATATGCTAATATAATAATTGCAATATTCATTTTGTAACTAGGCATGTTATTATATTGATTACAATGATGATTTTGTAACAGTTGACGCTATTATAATGATTACAATGTTCACCTTGTAACTGAGCATGCTATTATAATGATTTAAATGTTCACCTTGTCACTGAACGTGCTATTATAACAATTTTAATGTTCATTTTGTAACTGAACACAGTATTAGGTTATTATAATGTTCATCTTGTAACTGAATATGCTATTATAATGATTGCAATGTTTATCTTGGCACTGAACATTCTCTTATAATGGTTTCAATGTTCATTTTGTAACTGAACACGGTATTAGGATGTTATAATGTTCATCTTGTAACTGAATATGCTATTATAATGATTGCAATGTTCATCTTGGCACTGAACATTCTATTATAATGATTTCAATGTTCATTTTGTAACTGAACACGCTATTAAATTATTACAATGTTCATCGTGTAACTGAACATGCTATTATAATGATTACAATGTTCATCTTATAACTGAGCACGCTATTATAATGATTACAATGTTCATCTTGTAACTAAATATGCTATTGTAATGATTACAATGTCCATTTTGCAACTGAGCATGCTTGTATACTGATTACAATGTTCACCTTGCAACTGATGATGTTTTTATAATGATTACAATGTTCATCTTGTAATTGAACATGCAATTATAAGGATTACAATGTTCACTTTGTAACTGAACATGCTATTACATTGATTACAATGTTCATCTTGTAACTGAACATGCTATTATGTCGATTCCAATCTTCATCTTGCAACTGAGCATGATATTTTAATGATTACAATGTTCATCTTGTAATTGAACGTGCTAATATAATGAATACAATGTTCATTTTGTAACTGATGATGTTATTTTAATGATTACAATATTCATCTTGTAACTGAATATGCTAATGTAATGATTACAATGTCCATTTTGCAACTGAACATGCTTTTATACTGATTACAATGTCCACCTTGTAACTGAACATGCTATTATAATCATTACAATGTTCATCTTGTAACTGAGCATGCTTTTATAATGATTACAATGTTCACCTTTTAACTGAACATGCTATTTTAATGATGACAATGTTCATTTTGTAACTGAACATGCTATTATGTCGATTACAATCTTCATCTTGTAACTGAAAATGATATTATAATTATTACAATGTTTATCTTGCAACTGAGCATGCTATTATAATGATTACAATGTTCACTTCGTAACTGAACATGCTATTATAACTATTACAATGTTCATCTTGTAATTGGACATCTTTTTATAATGATTACAATGTTCACCTTGTAACTGAACATGCTATTATAATGATTACAATGTTCATCTTGTAACTGAACATGCTATTATGATTACAATTTTCATCTTGTAACTGAGCTTTCTATTATAATGATTACAATGTTTACCTTGTAACTGAGCGTGCTCATATAATGATTACAATGTTCACCTTGTAACTGAGCATGCTAATATAATGATTACAATGTTTATCTTGTAACTGAGCATGCTATTATAAAACACGAGTCTCTTTAACTGGATTTAGTCTATTTCAGCTGAAGGGAAAAATGAAAGATTTAGTCTGGATAATGTGTGGGGATAAGATGAGCATTTTAGCGTGTATTAGGTCCAAACTGCATCTTTGTACCGTTGATCGTTGAGAAGAAATAGAAGGCATTTCTCAATATTGGCACTTAAAAGATGGTGCCAGCTAGGAAATCAGCTCTAACCCCAGTGTTCCATGTGGGATTACAGATTTTCTTTCATACTTGCATTACAATGTGACGTCAAACCCAATCATCCAGTCATTCGGTGATTACTGTTACACAACAATTGAATCAAACCTTTCAGGTGTCATTTCAAGAGATCTAAAACGCTATCTAGTTAGCAACAAAGGCTTCAAAGGCTTAATTTGTGCTCTTGTGTACACAGTGCTTATTAGTACACGGACCCTGTCTGTGGAATTTTGTGTATATGTCGTCATACACTCAGTTATACTGTGGACTTTCGCTCTTGTAAATATTGCCTCTGTGCATTTTTCAGCATTGTGTAAGTACTTTAGTATTTGTATAGATATTGCTATCATTTCTTGTTAAACTTAAGTATTTTAGCTCTTGTAAAAGTCTTGTTATCTGTTCCTGTTAAATGTAATAAATTGTTGAAAAATAAAATCTGCTGGTTTTGGTTACTTTTTTGTGCGGCTAAACTGTCGTGTATTTCGAACAAGCCATCTCTTTATAATACAGACAGTTTGGGTCGTAACATTATTTATTTATTTATTTGGTGTACTGGGGGAAACCCACGACTACCCGCAGGTTGCCAGAAGACCTCCTCATGGACGGCAAAAAGAGGAAGCCAGCCTGAGCTGGACTTGAACTCACAGCGACCGCATCGGTTGGAAGCCCATTGCAGGGCGATGGCGTGCTGACCCCCTCGGTAACTGAGGCCCTCCTCAAACAAAAATTAAATAAGTAAGTAAAATGTAAAACGTTGTGAGGCCGATAGAAAATCATGTGTTTCTCTAACTGATTTCACTCCAATTTATTCTTTCATCCAGCGTGTTGACAGAGTCAGTGGAATTCGGATGTTTAAATGGTTTCAAGCAACGAAGTATCATTACTTCAAGATATTAATATAACCTGAAGTCAGGCAGCTTCTAAACCTGGATCACTGTGTTTTCCTGAATCGTTGATTAAATCAATTAACACCATACTGAATCTCTGTTGCACCGTAAACACCATCCTGAATCTCTGCTGCACAGTAAATACCATCCTGAAACTCTGCTACACAGTAAGCACCATCCTGAATCTCTGCTGCACAGTAAACACCGTCAGGAATTTTACACTGACTGCGATCAGATAGCATTTTTCTGTATAGACATGTATGTCGCTGTGCAACTGAGTGAGTGAGTGAGTGCTTGGGGTTTAACGTCGTACTCAACAATTTTTCAGTCATATGACGACGAAGGAATCATTAGGGTGCATGCACGTGTAATGTGCCTCCTTGTTGCAGGAGGACGGATTTTCACCGCTCTTTTATTTAGTGCTGCATCACTGAGACGACTTACCGAAGGCAAGTAAGCCGCCCCGCCCGAGCCATTATACTGAAACGGGTCAACCAGTCGTTGCACTATCCCCTTCATGCTGAACGCCAAACGAGGAAGTTACAACTTCCTCTTTTAAAGTCTTAGGTGTGACTCGACCAAGGATTGATCCTGGATCTACCGGTCCCGAAGCGGACGCTCTACCAACTGTGCTATCCGGGCCGGTCTGTGCAACTGACGATCAGATAACATTTATCTGTAAAGACATGTATGTCTCTGCGCCATTTACTGTACCTATGTCTTTCACTTCAGGCAAACCTTAGTCCTCCCATACATAACCCCACCTGACAAGGCTCCTACTCAGGCTATTTTATTTCCTAGTGAAAGGAAGGCTTTAAGCATACATGTTTGTACATATAATATTAGTGGTGCGAGTTTTCAGTAATCCACAATTAACATATAACAGACCTATCAAAACCCTCACAGAATCCAAACGAAGTCCACCGTAAGCACTCTGGAAAAAACATATTAGGAGCTCAAGTACGTCTATATCGCATTTTTTATTTCATTTCTAACATGATGAGATCACAGAGCTGTTACATTTATCTGTCAAAACCGTTAGTTTAATAAGGTACATATTTGTCCTGAAAGAAAGAGACAAAGTTATTGATCTCATTAACGTACGTGTACCTGCCGAAGAGCATCAGTTACCATTGTCAGCAAGACTAGTCCCGATATAGAAGAACCGTAGAGAAACCATCAAAGAATTGGGGTCGAATTTTCTGATCTTATTGCAGTCAGATTAATTTCACAGATATCGTATTCTACACATTTGGCCCATTGCCAGTACGCTGCAAATAGGGGTGCGAAACAATGCATGTATTTTTCATTGAGGAATGAAGAAAATGGTTTTAAAAAAGGACAAACATAAGTTCTCTTAAATTTGCATACCTGTAGTTTCCGTTTTAAAAGGCTAAACAAAGGGCCACTTGACTTAAGAACATGCCTGTTACAATATTACATGTAATTAACTTAAATACGATATGATGGCGTTTAGTTAAACTAAGGTGAATATACCAGAGTTTGGAAGCGATTTATTCTAAAAATAATTCTTACAATGTTCATCTGGTAACTGAACATGCTATTATAATGATTACAATGTTCATCTTGTAACTGAGCACGCTATTATACTGATTACAATGTTCATCTTGTAACTGGGCATACTAGTATAATGATTACAATAGTAATTTTGTAACTGAGCATGCTAGTATACTGATTACAATGTTCATCTTGTAACTGAACATGCTATTATAATGATTAAAATGTTCATGTTGTAACTGAACATGCTATTATACTGATAACAATGTTCATCTTGTAACTGGGCATACTAGTATAATGATTACAATGTTCATTTTGTAACTGAATATGCTATTATATTGATTACAATGTTCATCTTGTAACTGAACGTCCTAATATAATGATTACAATGTTCATCTGGTAACTGAGTGAGTGCTTGGGTTTTAACGTCGTTCTCTCTGGTAACTGAACATGTTATTATAATGATTACAATGTTCATCTTGTAACTGAGCACACTAGTATAATGATTACATTGTTAAATTTGTAACTGAGCATGCTATTAAACTGATTACAATGTTCATCTTGTAATTGAGCATGCTATTATAATGATTACAATGTTTATGTTGTAACTGAACATGCTATTATACTGATAACAATGTTCATCTTGTAACTAAGCATGATATTATAATAATTACAATGTTCATTTTGTAACTGAACATGCTATTATAATGATTACAATGTTCATCTTGTAACTGAACGTCCTAATGTAATGATTACAATGTTCATCTTGTAAGTGAACATGTTATTATAATGATTACAATGTTCACCTTGTAAATGAAAATGCCATTACAATAATTACAATATTTATCTTGTAGCAGAACATGCTATTATATCGATTACAATCCTCACGTTTTAACTAAACGTGCTAAAATAATGATTACAATGTTTATCTTGTAACTGAAGATGCTATTATAATAATTACAAAGGGTGTCTTGTAACTGACCATGCTATTATAGTAATTACAAAAATCACCTTGTAACTGAACATGCTATTATAATGATTACAATGTTCACCATGTCACTGAAAGTGATATTATAATAGTTTTAATGTTCATTTTGAAACTGAACACGGTATTAGGTTATTGCAATGTTCATCCTGTAACCGAATATGCTATTATAATAATTACAATGTTCATCTTGTAACCGAGCATGCTATTACAATGATTACAATGTTCATCTTGTAACTGACCATGCTGTTATTATGATTACAATGTTTATCTTGTAACTGAACATGCTAATATAATGATTACAATGTTCATTTTGCAACTGAACATGCTTTTTTACTGATTACAATGTTCACCTTGTAACTGAACATGCTATTATAATGATGACAATGTTCATTTTGTAAATGAGCACGCTATTATACTGTTTACAATGTTCATCTGGTAACTGAACATGCTACTACAATGATTACAATGTTCATCTTGTAACTGAACATGCAATTATAATAATTACAATGTTTATCTTGCAACTGAACATGCAATTATAAGGATTATAATGTTCACTTTGTAACTGAACATGCTATTATAATGATTACAATGTTCATCTTGTAATTGAACGTGCTAATATAATGAATACAATGTTCATTTTGTAAGTGAACATGTTATTATAATGATTACAATGTTCACCTTGTAACTGAATATTCTAATGTAATGATTATAATGTCCATTTTGCAACTGAGCATGCTTTTATACTGATTACAATGTTCACTTTGTAACTGATGATGTTTTTATAATGATTACAATGTTCATCTTGTAACTACATATGCTATAATAATGATTACATTGTTCATTTGTAATAAAATATGCTAATATAATAATTGCAATATTAATTTTGTAACTGAGCATGCTATTATATTGATTACAATGATGATTTTGTAACCGTTGACGCTATTATAATGATTACAATGTTTACTTTGTAACTGAACATGCTATTACAATGATTACAATGTGCATCTTGTAACTGAACATGCTATTATGTCGATTACAATCTTCATCTTGTAACTGAAAATGATATTATAATGATAACAATGTTTATCTTGCAACTGAGCATGCTATTATAATGATTACAATGTTCACTTCGTAACTGAACATGCTAATTTATCTATTACAATGTTCCTCTTGTAACTGAGCAGGCTATTGTAATGATCACAATGTTCACCTTGTAACTGAGCACATTATTATAATGATTACAATGTTCATCTTGTAACTAAATATGCTATTGTAATGATTACAATGTCCATTTTGCAACTGAGCATGCTTGTATACTGATTACAATGTTCACCTTGCAACTGATGATGTTTTTATCATGATTACAATGTTCATCTTGTAACTGGGCAGGCTATTGTAATGATGACAATGTTCACCTTGTAACTGAGCACATTATTATAATGATTACAATGTCCATTTTGCAACTGAGCATGCTTTTATACTGATTACAATGTTCACCTTGTAACTGATGATGTTTTTATAAGGATTACAATGTTCATCTTGTAAATACATATGCTATAATAATGATTACAACGGTTATCTTGTAACTGAATATGTTATTGTAATGATTACAATATCCATTTTGCAACTGAGCATGCTTGTAAACTGATTACAATGTTCACCTTGCAACTGATGATGTTTTTATAATGATTACAATGTTCACTTTGTAACTGAACATGCTATTACAATGATTACAATGTTCATCTTGTAACTGAACATGCTATTATGTCGATTACAATCTTCATCTTGCAACTGAGCATGATATTATAATGATTACAATGTTCATCTTGTAATTGAACGTGCTAATATAATGAATACAATCTTCATTTTGTAATTGATGATGTTATTATAATGATTACAATATTCATCTTGTAACTGAATATGCTAATGTAATGATTACAATGTCCATTTTCCAACTGAGCATGGTTTGATACTGAATACAATGTCCACCTTGTAACTGAACATGCTATTATAATGATTACAATGTTCATCTTGTAACTGAGCATGTTTTTATAATGATACAATGTTCACCTTGTAACTGAACATGCTTTTATAATGATTACAATGTTCATCTTGTAATTGAACGTGGTAATATAATGAATACAATGTTTATTTTGTAACTGATGATGTTATTACAATAATTACAATATTCATCTTGTAAGTGAATATGCTAATGTAATGATTACAATGTCCATTTTGCAACTGAGCATGCTTTTATACTGATTACAATGTTCACCTTGTAACCAATGATTATTTTATAATAATTACAATGTTCATCTTGTAACTACATATGCTATAATAATTTTTACAATGTTCATCTTGTAATGATAATATGCTAATATAATGATTGCAATATTCATTTTATAACTAAGCATGCTATTATATTGATTACAATGATGATTTTGTGACCGTTGACGCTATTATAATGATTACAATGTTTACCTTGTAACTGAGCACGCTATTGTAATGATTACAATGTTCACCTTGTAACTGAGCACATTATTTTAATGATTACAATGTTCATCTTGTACCTGAATATGCTATTGTAATGATTACAATGTCCATTTTGCAACTGAGCATGCTTGTATACTGATTACAATGTTCACCTTGCAACTGATGATGTTTTTATAATCATTACAATGTTCATCTTGTAACTGAACATGCAATTATAAAGATTACATTGTTCACTTTGTAACTGAACATGCTATTACAATGATTACAATGTTCATCTTGTAACTGAACATGCTATTATGTCGATTACAATCTTCATCTTGCAACTGAGCATGATATTATAATGATTACAATGTTCATCTTGTAATTGAACGTGCTAATATGATGAATACAATGTTCATTTTGTAACTGATGATGTTATTATAATGATTACAATATTCATCTTGTAACTGAATATGCTAATGTAATGATTACAATGTCCATTTTGCAACTGAGCATGCTTTTATACTGATTACAAAGTCCACCTTGTAACTGAACATGCTATTTTAATGGTTACAATGTTCATCTTGTAAATAAGCATGTTTTTATAATGATTACAATGTTCACCTTGTAACTGAACATGCTATTATAATGATGACAATGTTCATTTTGTAAATGAGCACGCTATTATACTGTTTACAATGTTCATCTTGTAACTGAGCATGCTATTACAATGATTACAATGTTCATCTTGTAACTGAACATGCAATTATAATAATTACAATGTTTATCTTGCAACTGAACATGCAATTATAAGGATTATATTGTTCACTTTGTAACTGAACATGCTATTACAATGATTACAATGTTCATCTTGTAACTAAACATGCTATTATGTCGATTACAATCTTCATCTTGCAAGTGAGCATGATATCATAATGATTACAATGTTCATCTTGTAATTGAACGTGCTAATAAAATGAATACAATGTTCATTTTGTAACTGATGATGTTATTATAATGATTACAATATTCATCTTGTAACTGAATATGCTAATGTAATGATTACAATGTCCATTTTGCAACTGAGCATGCTTTTATACTGATTACAATGTCCACCTTGTAACTGAACATGCTATTATAATGATTACAATGTTCATCTTGTAACTGAGAATGTCTTTCTAATGATCACAATGTTGACCTTGTAACTGAACATGCTTTTATAATGATTACAATGTTCCTCTTGTAATTGAACGTGCTAATATAATGAATACAATGTACATTTTGTAACTGATGATGTTATTATAATGATTACAATGTTCATCTTGTAAGTGAATATGCTAATGTAATGATTACGATGTCCATTTTGCAAATGAGTATGCTTTTATACTGATTACAATGTTCACCTTGAAACTGATGATGTTTTATAATGATTACAATGTTCATCTTGTAACTACATATGCTATAATAATGATTACAATGTTCATCTTGTAATGAAATATGCTAATATCATGATTGAAATATTTATTTTGTAACTGAGCATGCCATTATATTGATTACAATGATGATTTTGTAACCGTTGACGTTCTTATAATGATTACAATGTTTACTTTGTAATTGAACGTGCTAATACAATGTATACAATGTTCATTTTGTAACTGATGATGTTATTATAATTATTACAGAATTCATCTTGTAACTGAATATGCTAATGTAATGATTACAATGTCCATTTTGCAACTGAGCATGCTTTTATACTGATTACAATGTCCACCTTGTAACTGAACATGCTAATATAATGATTACAATGTTCATCTTGTAACTGAGCATGTTTTTATAATGATTACAATGTTCACCTTGTAACTGAACATGCTATTATAGTAATTACAAAAATCACCTTGTAACTGAACATGCTATTATAATGATTACAATGTTCACCATGTCACTGAAAGTGATATTATAATAGTTTTAATGTTCATTTTGTAACTGAACACGGTATTAGGTTATTGCAATGTTCATCCTGTAACCAAATATGCTATTATAATGATTACAATGTTCATCTTGTAACTGAGCATGCTATTACAATGATTACAATGTTCATCTTGTAACTGACCATGCTGTTGTTATGATTACAATGTTTATCTTGTAACTGAACAGGCTAATATAATGATTACAATATTCATTTTGCAACTGAACATGCTTTTTTACTGATTACAATGTTCATCTTGTAACTACATATGCTATAATAATGATTACAATGTTCATCTTGTAATGAAATATGCTAATATAATGATTGCAATATTCATTTTGTAACTGAGCATGATATTATAGTAATTACAATAATGATTTTGTAACCGTTGACGCTATTTAATGATTACAATGTTCACCTTGTAACTGAGCATGCTAATATAATGATTTAAATGTTGACCTTGTCACTGAACGTGCTATTATAATAATTTTAATGTTCATTTTGTAACTGAACACGGTATTAGGTTATTATAATGTTCATCTTGTAACTGAATATGCTATTATAATGATTGCAATGTTCATCTTGGCACTGAACATTCTATTATAATGATTTCAATGTTCATTTTGTAACTGAACACGCTATTAAATTATAACAATGTTCATCCTGTAACTAAACATGCTATTATAATGATTACAATGTTCATCTTGTAACTGAGCACGCTATTGTAATGATTACAATGTTCACCTTGTAACTGAGCACATTATTATAATGATTACAATGTTCATCTAGTAACTAAATATGCTATTGTAATGATTACAATGTCCATTTTGCAACTGAGCATGCTTGTATACTGATTACAATGTTCACCTTGCAACTGATGATGTTTTTATAATGATTACAATGTTCATCTTGTAATTGAACATGCAATTATAAGGATTACAATGTTCACTTTGTAACTGAACATGCTATTACAATGATTACAATGTTCATCTTGTAACTGAACATGCTATTATGTCGATTACAATGTTCATCTTGCAACTGAGCATGATATTATAATGATTACAATGATCATCTTGTAATTGAACGTGCTAATATAATGAATACAATGTTCATTTTGTAACTGATGATGTTATTATAATGATTACAATATTCATCTTGTAACTGAATATGCTAATGTAATGATTACAATGCCCATTTTGCAACTGAGCATGCTTTTATACTGATTACAATGTCCACCTTGTAACTGAACATGCTATTATATTGATTTCAATGTTCATCTTGTAACTGAACATGTTTTTATAATGATTACAATGTTCACCTTGTAACTGAACATGCTTTTATAATGATTACAATGTTCATCTTGTAATTGAACGTGCTAATATAATGAATACAATGTTCATTTTGTAACTGATGATGTTATTATCATCATTAAAATATTCATCTTGTAACTGAATATGCTAATGTAATGATTACAATGTCCATTTTGCAACTGAGCATGCTTTTATACTGATTACAATGTCCACCTTGTAACTGAACATGCTATTATAATGATTACATTGTTCATCTTGTAACTGAGCATGTCTTTATAATGATTACAATGTTCACCTTGTAACTGAACATGCTTTTATAATGATTACAATGTTCATCTTGTAATTGAACGTGCTAAAATAATGAATACAATGTACATTTTGTAACTGATGATGATATTATAATGATTACAATGTTCATCTTGTAAGTGAATATGCTAATGTAATGATTACAATGTCCATTTTGCAACTGAGCAGGCTTTTATACTGATTACAATGTTCACCTTGTAACTGAGCATGTCTTTATAATGATTACAATGTTCACCTTGTAACTGAACATGCTTTTATAATGATTACAATGTTCATCTTGTAAGTGAACGTGCTAAAAAAATGAATACAATGTACATTTTGTAACTGATGATGTTATTATAATGATTACAATGTTCATCTTGTAAGTGAATATGCTAATGTAATAATTACAATGTCCATTTTGCAACTGAGCAGGCTTTTATACTGATTACAATGTTCACCTTGTAACTGATGATGTTTTATAATGATTACAATGTTCATCTTGTAACTGAACATGCTTTTATAATGATTACAATGTTCATTATGTAATTAAACGTGCTAATATAATGAATACAATGTTCATTTTGTAACTGATGATGTTATTATAATGATTACAATATTCATCTTGTAAGTGAATATGCTAATGTAATGATTACAATGTCCATTTTGCAACTGAGCATGCTTTTATACTGATTACAATTTTCACCTTGTAACTGATGATGTTTTTATAATGATTACAATGTTCATCTTGTAACTACATATGCTATAATAGTGATTACAATGTTCATCTTGTAATGAAATATGCTAATATAATAAGTGCAATATTCATTTTGTAACTGAGCATGCTATTATATTAATTACAATGATGATTTTGTAACCGTTGACGCTATTATAATGATTACAATGTTTACTTTGTAACTGAACATGCTATTACAATGATTACAATCTTCATCTTGTATTTTAACATGCTATTATGTCGATTACAATCTTCATCTTGTAACTGAAAATGATATTATAATGATTACAATGTTTATCTTGCAACTGAGCATGCTATTATAATGATTACAATGTTCTCTTCGTAACTGAACATGCAATTATAACTATTACAATGTTCATCTTGTAACTGGGCATGTTTTTATAATGATTACAATGTTCATCTTGTAACTGAGCACGCTATTGTAATGATTACAATGTTCACCTTGTAACTGATCACATTAATATAATGATTACAATGTTCATCTTGTAATTGAACGTGCTAATATAATGAATACAATGTTCATTTTGTAACTGATGATGTTATTATAATAATTACAATACTCATCTTGTAACTGAATATGCTAATGTAATGATTACAATGTCCATTTTGCAACTGAGCATGCTTTTATACTGATTACAATGTCCACCTTGTAACTGAACATGCTATTATAATGATTACAATGTTCACCTTGTAACTGAGCATGTTTTTATAATGATTACAATGTTCACCTTGTAACTGAACATGCTATTTAAATGATGACAATGTTCATTTTGTAACTGAACATGCTATTATGTCGATTACAATCTTCATCTTGTAACTGAAAATGATATTATAATGATTACAATGTTTATCTTGCAACTGAGCATGCTATTATATGGATTACAATGTTCACTTCGTAACTGAACATGCTATTATAACTATTACAATGTTCATCTTGTAACTGGGCATGTTTTTATAATGATTACAATGTTCACCTTGTAACTGAGCACGCTATTGTAATGATTACAATGTTCACCTTGTAACTGACCACATTATTATAATAATTACAATGTTCATTTTGTAATTGAACGTGCTATTATAATAATTACAATGTTCATCTTGTAACTGAACATGCTATTATGATTACAATTTTCATCTTGTAACTGAGCTTTCTATTGTAATGATTACAATGTTTACCTTGTAACTGAGCGTGCTAATATAATGATTACAATGTTCACCTTGTAACTGAGCATGCTAATATAATGATTACAATGTTTATCTTGTAACTGAGCATGCTATTATAAAACACGAGTCTCTTTAACTGGATTTAGTCTATTTCAGCTGAGGGGAAAAATGAAAGATTTAGTCTGGATAATGTGTGGTAATAAGATGAGCATTTTAGCGTGTATTAGGTCCAAACTGCATCTTTGTACCGTTGATCGTTGAGAAGAAATAGAAGGCATTTCTCAATATTGGCACTTAAAAGATGGTGCCAGCTAGGAAATCAGCTCTAACCCCAGTGTTCCATGTGGGATTACAGAGAACACTTGGTCCCGCAGCTTTTATGATCGTTTCTCTTTTCAGTCATTATAGCAAGGTTTCTCAACAATCGACAAAAAAATATGAAAATAAATCAGCAGAGAACTATCTGCAATCCGTGGTATCCCGTGCCTTGACAGGTGTAAGGCAACCTGATTTTTAAGTAACACCGCGCAGTGATTGCTTTCAACCTTTGAATCTTTCTTTCATACTTGCATTACAATGTGACGTCAAACCCAATCATCCAGTCATTCGGTGATTACTGTTACACAACAATTGAATCAAACCTTTCAGGTGTCATTTCAAGAGATCTAAAACGCTATCTAGTTAGCAACAAAGGCTTCAAAGGCTTAATTTGTGCTCTTGTGTACACAGTGCTTATTAGTACACGGACCCTGTCTGTGGAATTTTGTGTATATGTCGTCATACACTCAGTTATACTGTGGACTTTCCCTCTTGTAAATATTGCCTCTGTGCATTTTTCAGCATTGTGTAAGTACTTTAGTATTTGTATAGATATTGCTATCATTTCTTGTTAAACTTAAGTATTTTAGCTCTTGTAAAAGTCTTGTTATCTGTTCCTGTTAAATGTAATAAATTGTTAAAAAAAAAATCTGCTGGTTTTGGTTACTTTTTTGTGCGGCTAAACTGTCGTGTATTTCGAACAAGCCATCTCTTTATAATACAGACAGTTTTGGGTCGTAACATTATTTATTTATTTATTTGGTGTATTGGGGGAAACCCACGACTACCCGAACGGTTGCCAGAAGACCTCCTCATGGACGGCAAAAAGAGGAAGCCAGCCTGAGCTGGACTTGAACTCACAGCGACCGCATCGGTTGGAAGCCCATTGCAGGGCGATGGCGTGCTGACCCCCTCGATAACTGAGGCCCTCCTCAAACAAAAATTAAATAAGTAAGTAAAATGTAAAACGTTGTGAGGCCGATAGAAAATCATGTGTTTCTCTAACTGATTTCACTCCAATTTATTCTTTCATCCAGCGTGTTGACAGAGTCAGTGGAATTCGGATGTTTAAATGGTTTCAAGCAACGAAGTATCATTACTTCAAGATATTAATATAACCTGAAGCTTCTAAACCTGGATCACTGTGTTTTCCTGAATCGTTGATTAAATCAATTAACACCATACTGAATCTCTGTTGCACCGTAAACACCATCCTGAATCTCTGCTGCACAGTAAATACCATCCTGAAACTCTGCTACACAGTAAGCACCATCCTGAATCTCTGCTGCACAGTAAACACCGTCAGGAATTTTACACTGACTGCGATCAGATAGCATTTTTCTGTATAGACATGTATGTCGCTGTGCAACTGAGTGAGTGAGTGAGTGCTTGGGGTTTAACGTCGTACTCAACAATTTTTCAGTCATATGACGACGAAGGAATCATTAGGGTGCATGCACGTGTAATGTGCCTCCTTGTTGCAGGACGGATTTTCACCGCTCTTTTATTTAGTGCTGCATCACTGAGACGACTTACCGAAGGCAAGTAAGCCGCCCCGCCCGAGCCATTATACTGAAACGGGTCAGCCAGTCGTTGCACTATCCCCTTCATGCTGAACGCCAAACGAGGAAGTTACAACTTCCTCTTTTAAAGTCTTAGGTGTGACTCGACCAAGGATTGATCCTGGATCTACCGGTCCCGAAGCGGACGCTCTACCAACTGTGCTATCCGGGCCGGTCTGTGCAACTGACGATCAGATAACATTTATCTGTAAAGACATGTATGTCTCTGCGCCATTTACTGTACCTATGTCTTTCACTTCAGGCAAACCTTAGTCCTCCCATACATAACCCCACCTGACAAGGCTCCTACTCAGGCTATTTTATTTCCTAGTGAAAGGAAGGCTTTAAGCATACATGTTTGTACATATAATATTAGTGGTGCGAGTTTTCAGTAATCCACAATTAACATATAACAGACCTATCAAAACCCTCACAGAATCCAAACGAAGTCCACCGTAAGCACTCTGGAAAAAACATATTAGGAGCTCAAGTACGTCTATATCGCATTTTTTATTTCATTTCTAACATGATGAGATCACAGAGCTGTTACATTTATCTGTCAAAACCGTTAGTTTAATAAGGTACATATTTGTCCTGAAAGAAAGAGACAAAGTTATTGATCTCATTAACGTACGTGTACCTGCCGACGAGCATCAGTTACCATTGTCAGCAAGACTAGTCCCGATATAGAAGAACCGTAGAGAAACCATCAAAGAATTGGGGTCGAATTTTCTGATCTTATTGCAGTCAGATTAATTTCACAGATATCGTATTCTACACATTTGGCCCATTGCCAGTACGCTGCAAATAGGGGTGCGAAACAATGCATGTATTTTTCATTGAGGAATGAAGAAAATGGTTTTAAAAAAGGACAAACATAAGTTCTCTTAAATTTGCATACCTGTATTTTCCGTTTTAAAAGGCTAAACAAAGGGCCACGTGACTTAAGAACATGCCTATTACAATATTACATGTAATTAACTTAAATACGATATGATGGCGTTTAGTTAAACTAAGGTGAATATACCAGAGTTTGGAAGCGATTTATTCTAAAAATAATTCTTACAATGTTCATCTGGTAACTGAACATGCTATTATAATGATTACAATGTTCATCTTGTAACTGAGCACGCTATTATACTGATTACAATGTTCATCTTGTAACTGGGCATACTAGTATAATGATTACAATATTAATTTTGTAACTGAGCATGCTATTATACTGATTACAATGTTCATCTTGTAACTGAACATGCTATTATAATGATTACAATGTTCATGTTGTAACTGAACATGCTATTATACTGATAACAATGTTCATCTTGTAACTGGGCATACTAGTATAATGATTACAATGTTCATTTTGTAACTGAATATGCTATTATATTGATTACAATGTTCATCTTGTAACTGAACGTCCTAATATAATGAATACAATGTTCATCTGGTAACTGAGTGAGTGCTTGGGTTTTAACGTCGTTCTCTCTGGTAACTGAACATGTTATAATAATGATTACAATGTTCATCTTGTAACTGAGCATACTAGTATAATGATTACATTGTTAAATTTGTAACTGAGCATGCTATTATACTGATTACAATGATCATCTTGTAATTGAGCATGCTATTATAATGATTACAATGTTTATGTTGTAACTGAACATGCTATTATACTGATAACAATGTTCATCTTGTAACTAAGCATGATATTATAATAATTACAATGTTCATTTTGTAACTGAACATGCTATTATAATGATTACAATGTTCATCTTGTAACTGAACGTCCTAATATAATGATTACAATGTTCATCTTGTAAGTGAACATGTTATTATAATGATTACAATGTTCACCTTGTAAATGAAAATGCCATTACAATAATTACAATATTTATCTTGTAGCAGAACATGCTATTATATCGATTACAATCCTCACGTTTTAACTAAACGTGCTAAAATAATGATTACAATGTTTATCTTGTAACTGAAGATGCTATTATAATAATTACAAAGGGTGTCTTGTAACTGACCATGCTATTATAGTAATTACAAAAATCACCTTGTAACTGAACATGCTATTATAATGATTACAATGTTCACCATGTCACTGAAAGTGATATTATAATAGTTTTAATGTTCATTTTGTAACTGAACACGGTATTAGGTTATTGCAATGTTCATCCTGTAACCGAATATGCTATTATAATGATTACAATGTTCATCTTGTAACTGAGCATGCTATTACAATGATTACAATGTTCATCTTGTAACTGACCATGCTGTTATTATGATTACAATGTTTATCTTGTAACTGAACAGGCTAATATAATGATTACAATGTTCATTTTGCAACTGAACATGCTTTTTTACTGATTACAATGTTCATCTTGTAACTACATATGCTATAATAACGATTACAATGTTCATCTTGTAATGAAATATGCTAATATAATAATTGCAATATTCATTTTGTAACTGAGCATGATATTATAGTAATTACAAAAATGATTTTGTAACCGTTGACGCTATTATAATGATTACAATGTTCACCTTGTAACTGAGCATGCTAATATAATGATTTAAATGTTCACCTTGTCACTGAACGTGCTATTATAATAATTTTAATGTTCATTTTGTAACTGAACACGGTATTAGGTTATTATAAAGTTCATCTTGTAACTGAATATGCTATTATAATGATTGCAATGTTCATCTTGGCACTGAACATTCTATTATAATGATTTCAATGTTCATTTTGTAACTGAACACGCTATTAAATTATTACAATGTTCATCCTGTAACTGAACATGCTATTATAATGATTACAATGTTCATCTTGTAACTGAGCACGCTATTGTACTGATTACAATGTTCACCTTGTAACTGAGCACATTATTATATTGATTACAATGTTCATCTTGTAACTAAATGTGCTATTGTAATGATTACAATGTCCATTTTGCAGCTGAGCATGCTTGTATACTGATTACAATGTTCACCTTGCAACTGATGATGTTTTTATAATGATTACAATGTTCATCTTGTAATTGAACGTGCTAATATAATGAATACAATGTTCATTTTGTAACTGATGATGTTATTATAATGATTACAATATTCATCTTGTAACTAAATATGCTAATGTAATGATTACAATGTCCATTTTGCAACTGAGCATGCTTTTATTATGATTACAATGTCCACCTTTTAACTGAACATGCTATTATAATGATTTCAATGTTCATCTTGTAACTGAACATGTTTTTATAATGATTACAATGTTCACCTTGTAACTGAACATGCTTTTATAATGATTACAATGTTCATCTTGTAATTGAACGTGTTAATATAATGAATACAATGTTCATTTTGTAACTGATGATGTTATTATAATGATTAAAACATTCATCTTGTAACTTAATATGCTAATGTAATGATTATAATGTCTATTTTGCAACTGAGCATGCTTTTATACTGATTACAATGTCCACCTTGTAACTGAACATGCTATTATAATGATTTCAATGTTCATCTTGTAACTGAGCATGTTTTTATAATGATTACAATGTTCACCTTGCAACTGATGATGTTTTTATAATGATTACAATGTTCATCTTGTAATTGAACGTGCTAATATAATGAATACAATGTTCATTTTGTAACTGATGATGTTATTATAATGATTACAATATTCATCTTGTAACTGAATATGCTAATGTAATGATTACAATGTCCATTTTGCAACTGAGCATGCTTTTATACTGATTACAATGTCCACCTTGTAATTGAACATGCTATTATAATGATTTCAATGTTCATCTTGTAACTGAACATGTTTTTATAATGATTACAATGTTCATTTTGTAACTGAACATGCTTTTATAATAATTACAATGTTCATCTTGTAATTGAACGTGCTAATATAATGAATACAATGTTCATTTTGTAACTGATGATGTTATTATAATGATTAAAACATTCATCTTGTAACTTAATATGCTAATGTAATGATTATAATGTCTATTTTGCAACTGAGCATGCTTTTATACTGATTACAATGTCCACCTTGTAACTGAACATGCTATTATAATGATTTCAATGTTCATCTTGTAACTGAGCATGTTTTTATAATGATTACAATGTTCACCTTGCAACTGATGATGTTTTTATATTGATTACAATGTTCACCTTGTAACTGAACATGCTTTTATAATGATTACAATATTCATCTTGTAATTGAACGTGCTAATATAATGAATACAATGTTTATTTTGTAACTGATGATGTTATTATAATGATTACAATATTCATCTTGTAACTGATGATGTTTTTATAATGATTAAGATGTTCATCTTGTAACTACATATGCTACAATAATGATTACATTGTTCATCTTGTAAAAAAATATGCTAATATAATGATTGCAATATTCATTTTGTAACTGATCATGCTATTTTATTGATTACAATGATGATTTTGTAACAGTTGACGCTATTATAATGATTACAATGTTTACTTTGTAACTGAACATGCTATTACAATGATTACAATGTTCATCTTGTAACTGAACATGCTATTATGTCGGTTACAATCTTCATCTTGTAACTGAAAATGCTATTATAATGATAACAATGTTTATCTTGCAACTGAGCATGCTATTATAATGATTACAATGTTCACTTCGTAACTGAACATGCTAATTTAACTATTACAATGTTCATCTTGTAACTGGGCATGTTTTTATAATGATTACAATGTTCATCTTGTAACTGGGCAGGCTATTGTAATGATGACAATGTTCACCTTGTAACTGAGCACATTATTATAATGATTACAATGTTCATCTTGTAACTGAATATGCTATTGTAATCATTACAATGTCCATTTTGCAACTGAGCATGCTTGTATACTGATTACAATGTTCACCTTGCAACTGATGATGTTTTTATAATAATTACAATGTTCATCTTGTAACTGAACATGCAATTATAAGGATTATAATGTTCACTTTGTAACTGAACATGCTATTATAATGATTACAATGTTCATCTTTTAAAAAAACATGCTATTATGTCGATTACAATCTTCATCTTGCAAGTGAGCATGATATCATAATGATTACAATGTTCATCTTGTAATAGAACGTGCTAATATAATGAATACAATGTTCATTTTGTAACTGATAATGTTATTATAATGATTACAATATTCATCTTGTAACTGAATATGCTAATGTAATGATTACAAAGTCCATTTTGCAACTGAGCATGCTTTTATACTGATTACAATGTCCACCTTGTAACTGAACATGCTTTTATAATGATTACAATGTTCCTCTTGTAATTGAACGTGCTAATGTAATGAATACAATGTACATTTTGTAACTGATGATGTTATTATAATGATTACAATGCTCATCTTGTAAGTGAATATGCTAATGTAATGATTACAATGTCCATTTTGCAAATGAGTATGCTTTTATACTGATTACAATGTTCACCTTGAAACTGATGATGTTTTATAATGATTACAATGTTCATCTTGTAACTACATATGCTATAATAATGATTACAATGTTCATCTTGTAATGAAATATGCTAATATCATGATTGAAATATTTATTTTGTAACTGAGCATGCCATTATATTGATTACAATGATGATTTTGTAACCGTTGACGCTCTTATAATGATTACAATGTTTACTTTGTAATTGAACGTGCTAATATAATGTATTCAATGTTCTATTTCTAACTGATGATGTTATTATAATTTTTACAGAATTCATCTTGTAACTGAATATGCTAATGTAATGATTACAATGTCCATTTTGCAACTGAGCATGCTTTTATACTGATTACAATGTCCACCTTGTAACTGAACATTCTAATATAATGATTACAATGTTCATCTTGTAACTGAGCATGTTTTTATAATGATTACAATGTTCACCTTGTAACTGAACATGCTATTATAGTAATTACAAAAATCACTTTGTAACTGAACATGCTATTACAATGATTACAATGTTCATCTTGTAACTGAACATGCTATTATGTCGATTACAATCTTCATCTTGCAACTGAGCATGATATTATAATGATTACAATGTTCATCTTGTAATTGAACGTGATAATATAATGAATTCAGTGTTCATTTTGTAACTGATGATGTTATTATAATCTTACAATATTCATCTTGTAACTGAATATGCTAATGTAATGATTACAATGTCCATTTTGCAACTGAGCATGCTTTTATACTGATTAAAATGTCCACCTTGTAACTGAACATGCTATTATAATGATTTAAATGTTCATCTTGTAACTGAGCATGTTTTTATAATGATTACAATGTTCACCTTGTAACTGAACATGCTTTTATAATGATTACAATGTTCATCTTGTAATTGAACGTGCTGATATAATGAATACAATGTTCATTTTGTAACTGATGATGTTATTATAATGATTACAATATTCATCTTCTGACTGAATATGCTAATGTAATGATTACAATGTCCATTTTGCAACTGAGCATGCTTTTATACTGATTACAATGTCCACCTTGTAACTGAACATGCTATTATAATGATTACAATGTTCATCTTGTAATTGAACGTGCTAATATAATGAATACAATGTTCATTTTGTAACTGATGATGTTATTATAATGATTACAATATTCATCTTGTAACTAAATATGCTAATGTAATGATTACAATGTCCATTTTGCAACTGAGCATGCTTTTATACTGATTACAATGTCCACCTTTTAACTGAACATGCTATTATAATGATTTCAATGTTCATCTTGTAACTGAACATGTTTTTATAATGATTACAATGTTCACCTTGTAACTGAACATGCTTTTATAATGATTACAATGTTCATCTTGTAATTGAACGTGCTAATATAATGAATACAATGTTCATTTTGTAACTGATGATGTTATTATAATGATTAAAACATTCATCTTGTAACTTAATATGCTAATGTAATGATTATAATGTCTATTTTGCAACTGAGCATGCTTTTATACTGATTACAATGTCCACCTTGTAACTGAACATGCTATTATAATGATTTCAATGTTCATCTTGTAACTGAGCATGTTTTTATAATGATTACAATGTTTACCTTGCAACTGATGATGTTTTTATAATGATTACAATGTTCATCTTGTAATTGAACGTGCTAATATAATGAATACAATGTTCATTTTGTAACTGATGATGTTATTATAATGATTACAATATTCATCTTGTAACTGAATATGCTAATGTAATGATTACAATGTCCATTTTGCAACTGAGCATGCTTTTATACTGATTACAATGTCCACCTTGTAATTGAACATGCTATTATAATGATTTCAATGTTCATCTTGTAACTGAACATGTTTTTATAATGATTACAATGTTCATTTTGTAACTGAACATGCTTTTATAATAATTACAATGTTCATCTTGTAATTGAACGTGCTAATATAATGAATACAATGTTCATTTTGTAACTGATGATGTTATTATAATGATTAAAACATTCATCTTGTAACTTAATATGCTAATGTAATGATTATAATGTCTATTTTGCAACTGAGCATGCTTTTATACTGATTACAATGTCCACCTTGTAACTGAACATGCTATTATAATGATTTCAATGTTCATCTTGTAACTGAGCATGTTTTTATAATGATTACAATGTTCACCTTGCAACTGATGATGTTTTTATATTGATTACAATGTTCACCTTGTAACTGAACATGCTTTTATAATGATTACAATATTCATCTTGTAATTGAACGTGCTAATATAATGAATACAATGTTTATTTTGTAACTGATGATGTTATTATAATGATTACAATATTCATCTTGTAACTGATGATGTTTTTATAATGATTAAAATGTTCATCTTGTAACTACATATGCTACAATAATGATTACATTGTTCATCTTGTAAAAAAATATGCTAATATAATGATTGCAATATTCATTTTGTAACTGATCATGCTATTTTATTGATTACAATGATGATTTTGTAACAGTTGACGCTATTATAATGATTACAATGTTTACTTTGTAACTGAACATGCTATTACAATGATTACAATGTTCATCTTGTAACTGAACATGCTATTATGTCGGTTACAATCTTCATCTTGTAACTGAAAATGCTATTATAATGATAACAATGTTTATCTTGCAACTGAGCATGCTATTATAATGATTACAATGTTCACTTCGTAACTGAACATGCTAATTTAACTATTACAATGTTCATCTTGTAACTGGGCATGTTTTTATAATGATTACAATGTTCATCTTGTAACTGGGCAGGCTATTGTAATGATGACAATGTTCACCTTGTAACTGAGCACATTATTATAATGATTACAATGTTCATCTTGTAACTGAATATGCTATTGTAATCATTACAATGTCCATTTTGCAACTGAGCATGCTTGTATACTGATTACAATGTTCACCTTGCAACTGATGATGTTTTTATAATAATTACAATGTTCATCTTGTAACTGAACATGCAATTATAAGGATTATAATGTTCACTTTGTAACTGAACATGCTATTATAATGATTACAATGTTCATCTTTTAAAAAAACATGCTATTATGTCGATTACAATGTTCATCTTGCAAGTGAGCATGATATCATAATGATTACAATGTTCATCTTGTAATTGAACGTGCTAATATAATGAATACAATGTTCATTTTGTAACTGATAATGTTATTATAATGATTACAATATTCATCTTGTAACTGAATATGCTAATGTAATGATTACAAAGTCCATTTTGCAACTGAGCATGCTTTTATACTGATTACAATGTCCACCTTGTAACTGAACATGCTTTTATAATGATTACAATGTTCCTCTTGTAATTGAACGTGCTAATGTAATGAATACAATGTACATTTTGTAACTGATGATGTTATTATAATGATTACAATGCTCATCTTGTAAGTGAATATGCTAATGTAATGATTACAATGTCCATTTTGCAAATGAGTATGCTTTTATACTGATTACAATGTTCACCTTGAAACTGATGATGTTTTATAATGATTACAATGTTCATCTTGTAACTACATATGCTATAATAATGATTACAATGTTCATCTTGTAATGAAATATGCTAATATCATGATTGAAATATTTATTTTGTAACTGAGCATGCCATTATATTGATTACAATGATGATTTTGTAACCGTTGACGCTCTTATAATGATTACAATGTTTACTTTGTAATTGAACGTGCTAATATAATGTATTCAATGTTCTATTTGTAACTGATGATGTTATTATAATTTTTACAGAATTCATCTTGTAACTGAATATGCTAATGTAATGATTACAATGTCCATTTTGCAACTGAGCATGCTTTTATACTGATTACAATGTCCACCTTGTAACTGAACATTCTAATATAATGATTACAATGTTCATCTTGTAACTAAGCATGTTTTTATAATGATTACAATGTTCACCTTGTAACTGAACATGCTATTATAGTAATTACAAAAATCACTTTGTAACTGAACATGCTATTACAATGATTACAATGTTCATCTTGTAACTGAACATGCTATTATGTCGATTACAATCTTCATCTTGCAACTGAGCATGATATTATAATGATTACAATGTTCATCTTGTAATTGAACGTGATAATATAATGAATTCAGTGTTCATTTTGTAACTGATGATGTTATTATAATGTTACAATATTCATCTTGTAACTGAATATGCTAATGTAATGATTACAATGTCCATTTTGCAACTGAGCATGCTTTTATACTGATTAAAATGTCCACCTTGTAACTGAACATGCTATTATAATGATTTAAATGTTCATCTTGTAACTGAGCATGTTTTTATAATGATTACAATGTTCACCTTGTAACTGAACATGCTTTTATAATGATTACAATGTTCATCTTGTAATTGAACGTGCTGATATAATGAATACAATGTTCATTTTGTAACTGATGATGTTATTATAATGATTACAATATTCATCTTCTGACTGAATATGCTAATGTAATGATTACAATGTCCATTTTGCAACTGAGCATGCTTTTATACTGATTACAATGTCCACCTTGTAACTGAACATGCTATTATAATGATTACAATGTTCATCTTGTAATTGAACGTGCTAATATAATGAATACAATGTTCATTTTGTAAGTGAACATGTTATTATAATGATTACAATGTTCACCTTGTAACTGAATATTCTAATGTAATGATTATAATGTCCATTTTGCAACTGAGCATGCTTTTATACTGATTACAATGTTCACTTTGTAACTGATGATGTTTTTATAATAATTACAATGTTCATCTTGTAACTACATATGCTATAATAATGATTACATTGTTCATTTGTAATAAAATATGCTAATATAATAATTGCAATATTAATTTTGTAACTGAGCATGCTATTATATTGATTACAATGATGATTTTGTAACCGTTGACGCTATTATAATGATTACAATGTTTACTTTGTAACTGAACATGCTATTACAATGATTACAATGTGCATCTTGTAACTGAACATGCTATTATGTCGATTACAATCTTCATCTTGTAACTGAAAATGATATTATAATGATAACAATGTTTATCTTGCAACTGAGCATGCTATTATAATGATTACAATGTTCACTTCGTAACTGAACATGCTAATTTATCTATTACAATGTTCCTCTTGTAACTGAGCAGGCTATTGTAATGATCACAATGTTCACCTTGTAACTGAGCACATTATTATAATGATTACAATGTTCATCTTGTAACTAAATATGCTATTGTAATGATTACAATGTCCATTTTGCAACTGAGCATGCTTGTATACTGATTACAATGTTCACCTTGCAACTGATGATGTTTTTATCATGATTACAATGTTCATCTTGTAACTGGGCAGGCTATTGTAATGATGACAATGTTCACCTTGTAACTGAGCACATTATTATAATGATTACAATGTCCATTTTGCTACTGAGCATGCTTTTATACTGATTACAATGTTCACCTTGTAACTGATGATGTTTTTATAAGGATTACAATGTTCATCTTGTAAATACATATGCTATAATAATGATTACAATGGTTATCTTGTAACTGAATATGTTATTGTAATGATTACAATGTCCATTTTGCAACTGAGCATGCTTGTATACTGATTACAATGTTCACCTTGCAACTGATGATGTTTTTATAATGATTACAATGTTCACTTTTTAACTGAACATGCTATTACAATGATTACAATGTTCATCTTGTAACTGAACATGCTATTATGTCGATTACAATCTTCATCTTGCAACTGAGCATGATATTATAATGATTACAATGTTCATCTTGTAATTGAACGTGCTAATATAATGAATACAATCTTCATTTTGTAATTGATGATGTTATTATAATGATTACAATATTCATCTTGTAACTGAATATGCTAATGTAATGATTACAATGTCCATTTTCCAACTGAGCATGGTTTGATACTGAATACAATGTCCACCTTGTAACTGAACATGCTATTATAATGATTACAATGTTCATCTTGTAACTGAGCATGTTTTTATAATGGTACAATGTTCACCTTGTAACTGAACATGCTTTTATAATGATTACAATGTTCATCTTGTAATTGAACGTGCTAATATAATGAATACAATGTTTATTTTGTAACTGATGATGTTATTACAATAATTACAATATTCATCTTGTAAGTGAATATGCTAATGTAATGATTACAATGTCCATTTTGCAACTGACCATGCTTTTATACTGATTACAATGTTCACCTTGTAACCAATGATTATTTTATAATAATTACAATGTTCATCTTGTAACTACATATGCTATAATAATTATTATAATGTTCATCTTGTAATGATAATATGCTAATATAATGATTGCAATATTCATTTTATAACTAAGCATGCTATTATATTGATTACAATGATGATTTTGTGACCGTTGACGCTATTATAATGATTACAATGTTTACCTTGTAACTGAGCACGCTATTGTAATGATTAGAATGTTCACCTTGTAACTGAGCACATTATTTTAATGATTACAATGTTCATCTTGTACCTGATTATGCTATTGTAATGATTACAATGTCCATTTTGCAACTGAGCATGCTTGTATACTGATTACAATGTTCACCTTGCAACTGATGATGTTTTTATAATCATTACAATGTTCATCTTGTAACTGAACATGCAATTATAAGGATTATAATGTTCACTTTGTAACTGAACATGCTATTATAATGATTACAATGTTAATGTTTTAAAAAAACATGCTATTATGTCGATTACAATCTTCATCTTGCAACTGAGCATGATATTATACTGATTACAATGTTCATCTTGTAATTGAACGTGCTAATATAATGAATACAATGTTCATTTTGTAACTGATGATGTTATTTTAATGATTACAATATTCATCTTGTAACTGAATATGCTAATGTAATGATTACAATGTCCATTTTGCAACTGAGCATGCTTTTATACTGATTACAATGTTCACCTTGTAACTGATGATGTTTTTATAAGGATTACAATGTTCATCTTGTAAATACATATGCTATAATAATGATTACAATGTTCATCTTGTAACTGAATATGCTATTGTAATGATTACAATGTCCATTTTGCAACTGAGCATGCTTGTATACTGATTACAATGTTCACCTTGCAACTGATGATGTTTTTATAATGATTACAATGTTCACTTTGTAACTGAACATGCTATTACAATGATTACAATGTTCATCTTGTAACTGAACATGCTATTATGTCGATTACAATCTTCATCTTGCAACTGAGCATGATATTATAATGATTACAATGTTCATCTTGTAATTGAACGTGCTAATACAATGAATACAATCTTCATTTTGTAATTGATGATGTTATTATAATGATTACAATATTCATCTTGTAACTGAATATGCTAATGTAATGATTACAATGTCCATTTTCCAACTGAGCATGCTTTGATACTGAATACAATGTCCACCTTGTAACTGAACATGCTATTATAATGATTACAATGTTCATCTTGTATCTGAGCATGTTTTTATAATGATACAATGTTCACCTTGTAACTGAACATGCTTTTATAATGATTAGAATGTTCATCTTGTAATTGAACGTGCTAATATAATGAATACAATGTTTATTTTGTAACTGATGATGTTATTACAATAATTACAATATTCATCTTGTAAGTGAATATGCTAATGTAATGATTACAATGTCCATTTTGCAACTGAGCATGCTTTTATACTGATTACAATGTTCACCTTGTAACCGATGATTATTTTATAATAATTACAATGTTCATCTTGTAACTACATATGCTATAATATTGATTACAATGTTCATCTTGTAATGATAATATGCTAATATAATTATAGCAATATTCATTTTATAACTGAGCATGCTATTATATTGATTACAATGATGATTTTGTAACCGTTGACGCTATTATAATGATTACAATGTTCACCTTGTAACTGAGCACGCTATTGTAATGATTACAATGTTCACCTTGTAACTGAGCACATTATTTTAATGATTACAATGTTCATCTTGTACCTGAATATGCTATTGTAATGATTACAATGTCCATTTTGCAACTGAGCATGCTTGTATACTGATTACAATGTTCACCTTGCAACTGATGATGTTTTTATAATCATTACAATGTTCATCTTATAACTGAACATGCAATTATAAAGATTACAATGTTCACTTTGTAACTGAACATGCTTTTACAATGATTACAATGTTCATCTTGTAACTGAACATGCTATTATGTCGATTACAATCTTCATCTTGCAACTGAGCATGATATTATAATGATTACAATGTTCATCTTGTAATTGAACGTGCTAATATGATGAATACAATGTTCATTTTGTAACTGATGATGTTATTATAATGATTACAATATTCATCTTGTAACTGAATATGCTAATGTAATGATTACAATGTCCATTTTGCAACTGAGCATGCTTTTATACTGATTACAAAGTCCACCTTGTAACTGAACATGCTATTATAATGATTACAATGTTCATTTTGTAAATGAGCACGCTATTATACTGTTTACAATGTTCATCTGGTAACTGAACATGCTACTACAATGATTACAATGTTCATCTTGTAACTGAACATGCAATTATAATAATTACAATGTTGATCTTGCAACTGAACATGCAATTATAAGGATTATAATGTTCACTTTGTAACTGAACATGCTATTACAATGATTACAATGTTCATCTTGTAACTAAACATGCTATTATGTCGATTACAATCTTCATCTTGCAAGTGAGCATGATATCATAATGATTACAATGTTCATCTTGTAATTGAACGTGCTAATATAATGAATACAATGTTCATTTTGTAACTGATAATGTTATTATAATGATTACAATATTCACCTTGTAACTGAATATGCTAATGTAATGATTACAAAGTCCATTTTGCAACTGAGCATGCTTTTATACTGATTACAATGTCCACCTTGTAACTGAACATGCTTTTATAATGATTACAATGTTCCTCTTGTAATTGAACGTGCTAATGTAATGAATACAATGTACATTTTGTAACTGATGATGTTATTATAATGATTACAATGCTCATCTTGTAAGTGAATATGCTAATGTAATGATTACAATGTCCATTTTGCAAATGAGTATGCTTTTATACTGATTACAATGTTCACCTTGAAACTGATGATGTTTTATAATGATTACAATGTTCATCTTGTAACTACATATGCTATAATAATGATTACAATGTTCATCTTGTAATGAAATATGCTAATATCATGATTGAAATATTTATTTTGTAACTGAGCATGCCATTATATTGATTACAATGATGATTTTGTAACCGTTGACGCTCTTATAATGATTACAATGTTTACTTTGTAATTGAACGTGCTAATATAATGTATTCAATGTTCTATTTGTAACTGATGATGTTATTATAATTATTACAGAATTCATCTTGTAACTGAATATGCTAATGTAATGATTACAATGTCCATTTTGCAACTGAGCATGCTTTTATACTGATTACAATGTCCACCTTGTAACTGAACATGCTAATATAATGATTACAATGTTCATCTTTTAACTGAGCATGTTTTTATAATGATTACAATGTTCACCTTGTAACTGAACATGCTATTATAGTAATTACAAAATTCACTTTGTAACTGAACATGCTATTACAATGATTACAATGTTCATCTTGTAACTGAACATGCTATTATGTCGCTTACAATCTTCATCTTGCAACTGAGCATGATATTATAATGATTACAATGTTCATCTTGTAATTGAACGTGATAATATAATGAATGCAGTGTTCATTTTGTAACTGATGATGTTATTATAATGTTACAATATTCATCTTGTAACTGAATATGCTAATGTAATGATTACAATGTCCATTTTGCAACTGAGCATGCTTTTATGCTGATTAAAATGTCCACCTTGTAACTGAACATGCTATTATAATGATTTAAATGTTCATCTTGTAACTGAGCATGTTTTTATAATGATTACAATGTTCACCTTCTAACTGAACATGCTTTTCTATTGATTACAATGTTCATCTTGTAATTGAACGTGCTAATATAATGAATACAATGTTCATTTTGTAACTGATGATGTTATTATAATGATTACAATATTCATCTTCTGACTGAATATGCTAATGTAATGATTACAATGTCCATTTTGCAACTGAGCATGCTTTTATACTGATTACAATGTCCACCTTGTAACTGAACATGCTATTATAATGATTACAATGTTCATCTTGTAATTGAACGTGCTAATATAATGAATACAATGTTCATTTTGTAAGTGAACATGTTATTATAATGATTACAATGTTCACCTTGTAACTGAATATTCTAATGTAATGATTATAATGTCCATTTTGCAACTGAGCATGCTTTTATACTGATTACAATGTTCACTTTGTAACTGATGATGTTTTTATAATGATTACAATGTTCATCTTGTAACTACATATGCTATAATAATGATTACATTGTTCATTTGTAATAAAATATGCTAATATAATAATTGCAATATTAATTTTGTAACTGAGCATGCTATTATATTGATTACAATGATGATTTTGTAACCGTTGACGCTATTATAATGATTACAATGTTTACTTTGTAACTGAACATGCTATTACAATGATTACAATGTGCATCTTGTAACTGAACATGCTATTATGTCGATTACAATCTTCATCTTGTAACTGAAAATGATATTATAATGATAACAATGTTTATCTTGCAACTGAGCATGCTATTATAATGATTACAATGTTCACTTCGTAACTGAACATGCTAATTTATCTATTACAATGTTCCTCTTGTAACTGAGCAGGCTATTGTAATGATCACAATGTTCACCTTGTAACTGAGCACATTATTATAATGATTACAATGTTCATCTTGTAACTAAATATGCTATTGTAATGATTACAATGTCCATTTTGCAACTGAGCATGCTTGTATACTGATTACAATGTTCACCTTGCAACTGATGATGTTTTTATCATGATTACAATGTTCATCTTGTAACTGGGCAGGCTATTGTAATGATGACAATGTTCACCTTGTAACTGAGCACATTATTATAATGATTACAATGTCCATTTTGCTACTGAGCATGCTTTTATACTGATTACAATGTTCACCTTGTAACTGATGATGTTTTTATAAGGATTACAATGTTCATCTTGTAAATACATATGCTATAATAATGATTACAATGGTTATCTTGTAACTGAATATGTTATTGTAATGATTACAATGTCCATTTTGCAACTGAGCATGCTTGTATACTGATTACAATGTTCACCTTGCAACTGATGATGTTTTTATAATGATTACAATGTTCACTTTTTAACTGAACATGCTATTACAATGATTACAATGTTCATCTTGTAACTGAACATGCTATTATGTCGATTACAATCTTCATCTTGCAACTGAGCATGATATTATAATGATTACAATGTTCATCTTGTAATTGAACGTGCTAATATAATGAATACAATCTTCATTTTGTAATTGATGATGTTATTATAATGATTACAATATTCATCTTGTAACTGAATATGCTAATGTAATGATTACAATGTCCATTTTCCAACTGAGCATGGTTTGATACTGAATACAATGTCCACCTTGTAACTGAACATGCTATTATAATGATTACAATGTTCATCTTGTAACTGAGCATGTTTTTATAATGGTACAATGTTCACCTTGTAACTGAACATGCTTTTATAATGATTACAATGTTCATCTTGTAATTGAACGTGCTAATATAATGAATACAATGTTTATTTTGTAACTGATGATGTTATTACAATAATTACAATATTCATCTTGTAAGTGAATATGCTAATGTAATGATTACAATGTCCATTTTGCAACTGACCATGCTTTTATACTGATTACAATGTTCACCTTGTAACCAATGATTATTTTATAATAATTACAATGTTCATCTTGTAACTACATATGCTATAATAATTATTATAATGTTCATCTTGTAATGATAATATGCTAATATAATGATTGCAATATTCATTTTATAACTAAGCATGCTATTATATTGATTACAATGATGATTTTGTGACCGTTGACGCTATTATAATGATTACAATGTTTACCTTGTAACTGAGCACGCTATTGTAATGATTAGAATGTTCACCTTGTAACTGAGCACATTATTTTAATGATTACAATGTTCATCTTGTACCTGATTATGCTATTGTAATGATTACAATGTCCATTTTGCAACTGAGCATGCTTGTATACTGATTACAATGTTCACCTTGCAACTGATGATGTTTTTATAATCATTACAATGTTCATCTTGTAACTGAACATGCAATTATAAGGATTATAATGTTCACTTTGTAACTGAACATGCTATTATATTGATTACAATGTTAATGTTTTAAAAAAACATGCTATTATGTCGATTACAATCTTCATCTTGCAACTGAGCATGATATTATACTGATTACAATGTTCATCTTGTAATTGAACGTGCTAATATAATGAATACAATGTTCATTTTGTAACTGATGATGTTATTTTAATGATTACAATATTCATCTTGTAACTGAATATGCTAATGTAATGATTACAATGTCCATTTTGCAACTGAGCATGCTTTTATACTGATTACAATGTTCACCTTGTAACTGATGATGTTTTTATAAGGATTACAATGTTCATCTTGTAAATACATATGCTATAATAATGATTACAATGTTCATCTTGTAACTGAATATGCTATTGTAATGATTACAATGTCCATTTTGCAACTGAGCATGCTTGTATACTGATTACAATGTTCACCTTGCAACTGATGATGTTTTTATAATGATTACAATGTTCACTTTGTAACTGAACATGCTATTACAATGATTACAATGTTCATCTTGTAACTGAACATGCTATTATGTCGATTACAATCTTCATCTTGCAACTGAGCATGATATTATAATGATTACAATGTTCATCTTGTAATTGAACGTGCTAATACAATGAATACAATCTTCATTTTGTAATTGATGATGTTATTATAATGATTACAATATTCATCTTGTAACTGAATATGCTAATGTAATGATTACAATGTCCATTTTCCAACTGAGCATGCTTTGATACTGAATACAATGTCCACCTTGTAACTGAACATGCTATTATAATGATTACAATGTTCATCTTGTATCTGAGCATGTTTTTATAATGATACAATGTTCACCTTGTAACTGAACATGCTTTTATAATGATTAGAATGTTCATCTTGTAATTGAACGTGCTAATATAATGAATACAATGTTTATTTTGTAACTGATGATGTTATTACAATAATTACAATATTCATCTTGTAAGTGAATATGCTAATGTAATGATTACAATGTCCATTTTGCAACTGAGCATGCTTTTATACTGATTACAATGTTCACCTTGTAACCGATGATTATTTTATAATAATTACAATGTTCATCTTGTAACTACATATGCTATAATATTGATTACAATGTTCATCTTGTAATGATAATATGCTAATATAATTATAGCAATATTCATTTTATAACTGAGCATGCTATTATATTGATTACAATGATGATTTTGTAACCGTTGACGCTATTATAATGATTACAATGTTCACCTTGTAACTGAGCACGCTATTGTAATGATTACAATGTTCACCTTGTAACTGAGCACATTATTTTAATGATTACAATGTTCATCTTGTACCTGAATATGCTATTGTAATGATTACAATGTCCATTTTGCAACTGAGCATGCTTGTATACTGATTACAATGTTCACCTTGCAACTGATGATGTTTTTATAATCATTACAATGTTCATCTTATAACTGAACATGCAATTATAAAGATTACAATGTTCACTTTGTAACTGAACATGCTTTTACAATGATTACAATGTTCATCTTGTAACTGAACATGCTATTATGTCGATTACAATCTTCATCTTGCAACTGAGCATGATATTATAATGATTACAATGTTCATCTTGTAATTGAACGTGCTAATATGATGAATACAATGTTCATTTTGTAACTGATGATGTTATTATAATGATTACAATATTCATCTTGTAACTGAATATGCTAATGTAATGATTACAATGTCCATTTTGCAACTGAGCATGCTTTTATACTGATTACAAAGTCCACCTTGTAACTGAACATGCTATTATAATGATTACAATGTTCATTTTGTAAATGAGCACGCTATTATACTGTTTACAATGTTCATCTGGTAACTGAACATGCTACTACAATGATTACAATGTTCATCTTGTAACTGAACATGCAATTATAATAATTACAATGTTTATCTTGCAACTGAACATGCAATTATAAGGATTATAATGTTCACTTTGTAACTGAACATGCTATTACAATGATTACAATGTTCATCTTGTAACTAAACATGCTATTATGTCGATTACAATCTTCATCTTGCAAGTGAGCATGATATCATAATGATTACAATGTTCATCTTGTAATTGAACGTGCTAATATAATGAATACAATGTTCATTTTGTAACTGATAATGTTATTATAATGATTACAATATTCATCTTGTAACTGAATATGCTAATGTAATGATTACAAAGTCCATTTTGCAACTGAGCATGCTTTTATACTGATTACAATGTCCACCTTGTAACTGAACATGCTTTTATAATGATTACAATGTTCCTCTTGTAATTGAACGTGCTAATGTAATGAATACAATGTACATTTTGTAACTGATGATGTTATTATAATGATTACAATGCTCATCTTGTAAGTGAATATGCTAATGTAATGATTACAATGTCCATTTTGCAAATGAGTATCCTTTTATACTGATTACAATGTTCACCTTGAAACTGATGATGTTTTATAATGATTACAATGTTCATCTTGTAACTACATATGCTATAATAATGATTACAATGTTCATCTTGTAATGAAATATGCTAATATCATGATTGAAATATTTATTTTGTAACTGAGCATGCCATGATATTGATTACAATGATGATTTTGTAACCGTTGACGCTCTTATAATGATTACAATGTTTACTTTGTAATTGAACGTGCTAATATAATGTATTCAATGTTCTATTTGTAACTGATGATGTTATTATAATTATTACAGAATTCATCTTGTAACTGAATATGCTAATGTAATGATTACAATGTCCATTTTGCAACTGAGCATGCTTTTATACTGATTACAATGTCCACCTTGTAACTGAACATGCTAATATAATGATTACAATGTTCATCTTTTAACTGAGCATGTTTTTATAATGATTACAATGTTCACCTTGTAACTGAACATGCTATTATAGTAATTACAAAATTCACTTTGTAACTGAACATGCTATTACAATGATTACAATGTTCATCTTGTAACTGAACATGCTATTATGTCGCTTACAATCTTCATCTTGCAACTGAGCATGATATTATAATGATTACAATGTTCATCTTGTAATTGAACGTGATAATATAATGAATGCAGTGTTCATTTTGTAACTGATGATGTTATTATAATGTTACAATATTCATCTTGTAACTGAATATGCTAATGTAATGATTACAATGTCCATTTTGCAACTGAGCATGCTTTTATACTGATTAAAATGTCCACCTTGTAACTGAACATGCTATTATAATGATTTAAATGTTCATCTTGTAACTGAGCATGTTTTTATAATGATTACAATGTTCACCTTCTAACTGAACATGCTTTTATATTGATTACAATGTTCATCTTGTAATTGAACGTGCTAATATAATGAATACAATGTTCATTTTGTAACTGATGATGTTATTATAATGATTACAATATTCATCTTCTGACTGAATATGCTAATGTAATGATTACAATGTCCATTTTGCAACTGAGCATGCTTTTATACTGATTACAATGTCCACCTTGTAACTGAACATGCTATTATAATGATTACAATGTTCATCTTGTAATTGAACGTGCTAATATAATGAATACAATGTTCATTTTGTAAGTGAACATGTTATTATAATGATTACAATGTTCACCTTGTAACTGAATATTCTAATGTAATGATTATAATGTCCATTTTGCAACTGAGCATGCTTTTATACTGATTACAATGTTCACTTTGTAACTGATGATGTTTTTATAATGATTACAATGTTCATCTTGTAACTACATATGCTATAATAATGATTACATTGTTCATTTGTAATAAAATATGCTAATATAATAATTGCAATATTAATTTTGTAACTGAGCATGCTATTATATTGATTACAATGATGATTTTGTAACCGTTGACGCTATTATAATGATTACAATGTTTACTTTGTAACTGAACATGCTATTACAATGATTACAATGTGCATCTTGTAACTGAACATGCTATTATGTCGATTACAATCTTCATCTTGTAACTGAAAATGATATTATAATGATAACAATGTTTATCTTGCAACTGAGCATGCTATTATAATGATTACAATGTTCACTTCGTAACTGAACATGCTAATTTATCTATTACAATGTTCATCTTGTAACTGAGCAGGCTATTGTAATGATCACAATGTTCACCTTGTAACTGATGATGTTATTATAATGATTACAATATTCATCTTGTAACTGAATATGCTAATGTAATGATTACAATGTCCATTTTGCAACTGAGCATGCTTTTAT